>NC_083605.1:76386968-76686968 GCF_029168945.1 Cannabis sativa
CTAAAAAATATAATTTTATAAACATAATAAATTTAAAAGTATATACTTTTACATAAATTATTATTATGTTATTCTGATTAAATTTTTTATTAATCTGAAAAATAATCCGTTTAATAAAAAAATAACGATGTTAATTGTCAACACAAAATTAATCCAAATCTATTTAAATAGTAATGTTCTACTAATAATTTCCATAATAAATACCTAGTAACAATAATCTATTAATAATTATAAAAAAGAGTTACTTAACCAAACATTAAACATAACGAAAAATGCTAAAATGTATTATTAGTGTTTAACATCTTCGTATGTTTTAATATTATTATTAATTTAACTAAATATTAAATTTTAAATAATTTAATATAATATAATTTAAGGGATATGATTTTCTCCCGTTATTGTACTTTTACGAATTATAATCCGTGATGTACGGCAGCCGTCAGATGAAGGAGTTATTTGATCTGACGGCTGAGATTGATCTAGGGATAATTAGGGTTAAAAAGTAGAAACGTACACGGACACTCATTTAATGTACCATGAGACCCATTTAATGTACCACAAAATACATTCCGTAAAAATACATCACAGGACAAAATCATAATCCTATATTTTAAAATGTATCACTAATTAATAACAAGACAATATATTTAAACGTGCTAAAGAGATATGTTGCCAAATAACAATGGTCTAAGCATAAACATATCCAAGTTGGTTGTCATCATCACAATCTAGAGAAGAGTTCTCTTTCTCTCTCTCTCTCTCTCTCTCTCTCTCTTAATAAGAGAGGACCTTTGGTAACAAAACCTTGGTCCCCCACATCTTTACACACGAAACCAAAGTGGGCCCCAATTACGTTTCCCAATGCACCACCATTGTCTTTTTTTTTTAACGGAGAAACAAAAACAAAAATAAAAAAGAGTGTCGGTCAATTTAGTCAAACATACCCAAGCCTATGCTAAAACTAGTCCACCCTACCTAAACTCACATCCAATCACATTCTCTCTTTCTGTTGAAAAAATAAGTCAAACCCACTTGACAAAATAATACTTACACTCTTATTATTAACACTGTTAAGATTTTCTTTGACGTTAGAGAGAGAGAAAAAAGAGTGGACCTAAAGTTTAAGAACTAAATACTAATACTGGTTTTGTCTGTATTCTTAAGGAGGAACGAATGTTGGAAGCTTAGGAAGCAAAAAAGCTAAAACGCATGGTTGAAAATGGCGGCCAACGTTTCTTCTTCCTCAACTCTAAAACCCCATTTACTTCAACACAGAGAGTGAAAGAGCCTTAAAGGTTTAAACTTTAAGCCAAGTAAGTTGTTTTTGAGTGATAAAGAAGTGAGCTTTGTTTAGCTCACTTGGGTTGTAATTAAGGGTAGTTAGTGTTTTTTTCTTTTCTTTCTTTCACTTTTTGAGCTTTTGGAGTTTTGGGGTTTGATTGAATAGTGAGAAAGTTGTGAACTTTAATTTTGTTTGGTGGGTTTGATTTAATGGGGACAAGAATTGGATTTGTGGCTTCAGAGAAGGGAGCAGAAAAAGAATGTGATGTTGGGTTGGGTTTGAGGATGCAAACAAATGACACTAAATCATTTAGTAGTCGTAGGAAGATGATGATGATGATGACCACCACTACTACCATACCCCATCACCATACTCATCAAAATCATCATAACCATAATAGTAATGAAGATGAAGATGGTGGTGATGATGATATTGTTGTTGATGATGAATCTTCTCTTTACAACAATAGAGCTTTTGTTGAAGAAAGTTGTAACCTTGGTAGTGGTGGTGGTGGTGGTGGTACTGGTGGCTCTGCCTCTGGTTGTGGTGGTGGTGGTGGTGAAAATGACAGTACTACTGGACCCAAGTTGTTTTGCAACACAAGCAACCAAGTTGTTTCAATGGCTAATATATACAACAACATAGTTGGTCTTGGTTCTTCAGATTCTCTCCCCAAAACTCTGCTCATTCCTAACTCTGAATCCTTCTACAACAACCCTTCTTCTGGTAAAGTTTCAATCTTTATTATCTGTTTTGTACTTGGTGTTTCAACTGAAATTGAATGTTGGGTTTTGTTTTTGTTTTGTTTAAGGAGGAGGAATAATGGTGCATGGAAATATGAGATTTCCATTCACAGCTGATCAAAGACAAGAACTTGAAAGACAAACCATGATTTTCAAGTACATGATGGCCTCTATTCCTATTCCACATCAATTACTCCCTTCCTCTTCACCCAAGACCATTCCACCATCAAATTTTGCTTATTTCCACTCATCAAATCGTATGTTGTTCATTGTTGATTTTTGTTCCCACCCCTTTGTTTTGTTTGTTGCATTAAATGACTTGGGGTTTTGTTAGGTGGTTTAGAGCTTGGTATGTCAAATAATAACTCGGATCAAGAACCATGGAGATGTAGAAGAACAGATGGTAAGAAATGGAGGTGTTCAAGAAATGTTATACCAGATCAAAAATACTGTGAAAGACACTCTCACAAAAGTCGTCCTCGTTCAAGAAAGCATGTGGAACTTCAATCCCACTTCCTTAACAACAACAACAACAACACTAAAAATCCATATTCAAAGCCTGAATCTTTAGACCAACAGAGAAAAACCCACCAACACCAGCACCAGTCTCATGACAACCAACCAAGGTGTGTGTTAGTTGAATTTTATGCTTTGTTTTGTTCTGTCTTTGAATACTGATGTGTGTGTTTTTGACATGTGAAAGGAGTGTGGAGTGGTTCATGAATTCAAATCAAGAATGGCAGCATATGATTCACCAACAACAACAGACCAAACAAGGCCTAAATGACCAATTCAGCTTATTGCTTGATTCATCTTCTACTGATAATCAGTCAAGTAAAACAAGGCATTTCATTGATGCTTGGTCAATTGCAGATGAGAGAGATCAATTGAGATTTTCCAACTCTTCATCATCATCATCTTCATCATCATCATCACTTGCTCTATCAATTCATAATAGTAACAACAATAATGAAGTTGTAGTGAGCCAAAATGCCCAAATGAGTTATAATCCTATTTTGGGTTCAGGAATGATGATGATCAACAACAACAACAACAACAACAACAACCAAGTTTCATGGAGTGGTTCAGTACCACATGGTGGACCTTTAGCTGAAGCCTTATGCCTTGGAATGCCTCATCAAAACTCCTCAAAATGATTCAACTTTTCCTTTTTTTTTTTAATCTTAATCAAAATCCCAATGTTGATCTGTTCTTTGCAGTTTGTTTGCTTTTGTATTTTCATTCCTTTTTTTAAGCTTAATTATCTAAAGAAATAATGTTACTCATGATGATGATACATAGTGCTTTGCTTTGTTAGTTTAAAATGTCTCAAATATATTCCCAAAAATCAGTTTTTGTGTGTGTATATATATAGAAAAGGTAATATAATAGGTACGGTATATATTATATATTATAACAAACAAAGATTCAAAGTTTAAATTTTTATGCATAGTCACACAACAACAACAACACATAAATTGTTTTAAGCAATGTTCCAAATGCCCTATTCTATTTACAGCTTTCACTTTCAGTTGAAATGGTGTAATTAATGCTTCAAAAATTTAAATCCAAAAGAGATTTTAACTACTTCATAAAGAAGCAATGGCTATAGCATTTTTCTTATTATTCTAAAAGAGTAAATAAATGCAAAGTTTAAACACTCTATTTTATGACACCTACCACTACTAGTAGTAGTACTAGCTTTGTTAACCCTACTAGTTAATACTACTACTGCCTAGTGCCTACCCTACATATTACCACATTGATTACAAATAACGTAAACCAAGAATTATGTTGCTTGAAAATACAAGCATACTCCAAAAAAGGGTCACCATGTAAAATCACTTTCCAATCAAAAAATAGAAATAAAAAGTTTGAAAGACCAAATATGATAGGGTAAGATTATATTCAATAGAAAATGTAAAAATTAAGTTATATTTAGTATAAAAAATAGTTTTGATTTTTACATTAATTATTACTATTGTACTCCAATAAATAATTGTAAATCTTAATATAAAATTTAATATATTAAAAAAAAAAGAACATTGTTATTGGGCACCAGTGGTGCTCTTGTAGTATTTTCAACACGCAAGTATACATATCGTTAACAAGTTATAGACTCACAAAGAGTGAGGTCGATCCCACAAGGATTGTAGTTAAGTACTTTAAAATTAAATTTTTACTTCTATTTGGTTATATAAAATTTAATAGAAAATTAAACTAGAAAATAATAAAAACAGTAAATTAAGAAGGAAATTAACGATGAATAAAAGTTAGGGCTTTCGATTTAATTTGCATCTATTGATTATGATTTAATAAGATTCTATTACTATTACCAAATTCTATGCAATAGCAGGTTTACTTATATAATTTATAGTCTTCTCAAATATATATATACCTTGATTACATGTAAATTTTCTACTCTCGTATAAATTAAATATGTACAAAGCATTAAACACATAAACTCTAAAAGCTATCCAAACCATATCGGTACTCTTGTCTTATATCGAAATTTAGTTCTATTTCACTATAGCATAATTGACACTCACTTCTCAGATTTTGTATCAAAATTACGACTTAGTAGTACGAATTCATTGTGACTAGTGACAAAAAATATTTTGAGATGGGTCTGGACCACATTTCACAAAAGGATACTACTATCAAAAATGTGACATTTTCACTATTTCGATTAAAATGAATGTTAGTGCATGAACATTATTTTTTCTCTCAACGTGTCCAATAAAAAAGTGATGCACAACGGTCTTGGCTTCATCCTTGTGAAATTTCATAAGTTTTGGAGATGTGTACGGTAAGATTTTAACAAAACACTAACAAGTGTAAGAGTAGGGAACAAACTTCTTAAAATTTACCTTGAGAAGAAGAATATTTTTCAATTTTTTAATTAAGGGGCCATTTTAACCAAATTTAACATGAATCCAATGTTCATATTCAATTCTTAATAGTACGAATTCATTGTGACTAGTGGTAAAAAATATTCCGAGATGGGTCCGGACCACATTTCACAAAGCGGTACCACTATTAGAAATGTGAGATTTTCAATATTTCGATTAAAATGATTGTTAGTGCATGAAAACTACTTTATTTGTCAACTTATCCAATAGAAAATTGATGCATAACGGTCTTGACTTCGTCTCTGTGAAATTTCATAATTTTTTGAGATGTGTAGGGTGAGATTTTAATAGAATACTAACGAGTGTAAGAGTAAGAAAAAAAACTTGTTAAAATTTACCTTGAAAAGAAGAATATTTTCAATTCTTGAATTATGGGCCATTTTAACCAAATTCAACGCGAATTAAATCTTCATATTCACGTCTTAGGAGCACGAACTCATTGTGAGTAGTGGCAAAAAATATTCCGAGATGGGTTCGGATTACATTTCACAAATGGGTACAACTATCATAAATGTGATACATGAATTACCCCTTTTATATTCGATAAAAAAAAGTTGATTGAAAATAAAAAAGTAAAGTCCAAAAAGAGTTACCGAAAATTTGAAAATTGATCCAGAAAGTAGAGTCAAAAGAGCCACTTGTGATTTAGGTATGGTAAGCTATGAAAAGTCGCTTGTGATCGAATAATCTAAAATTGGTAAACCACTACTCTGATGACTAATTAGTTTGGAGATGGAAACCTGTCCATATTACTAGGGGTGGGCATTCGATCCAATCCAATTAGTAATTGGATTTAGAAATTCATCATCTGATCCAATCTAATCTAATCTAATTGCTAATTGGATATCCAATTACACACTTAGATTTTAATATTAACATAAAAATATAAAGAAAAATATGTAAAAATTAAATATCACCCTTTATATAAGTTTAATACTCCATAAACATATCATCGTTACAATGTAATCCAACTAAAAGTTTCAAATACTTAAAACAACATTTTTTGAGTAATAAAATAGGACAAAATATCATGAAAATAAATACACAAAACAATCAAGTGTTGCAAATTTGACACAGAAAATCCAATAAAAATATAATTAATATATATTATATTTTTTTTATATTTTTTATTATATAAATAAATATATATAACTTTTTGACATATATAAATGTAATTGGATTGGATTCGTTTTTAATTAAATTTTGAGATTAACATCCAATAACCGATCTAATCCAATTAGAGTCCAACTTTTAGCATCCAATCCAATCCTATTATAATTAGTTATCCAATTTTTTTATAATTAAATTAGATTGGATCGATGCGATTTAATTGAATTGGATGTTGCCCACCCCCTAGTAGTATTACTATACACACATTCAATCTACCTTTGCCTACAGTTTCAAATTCTAACATAATATTAACTCACTCCAATACTAGTTTCATATAACAAACACCCTTCATATGAGTTTTGCTTGACATATAGGACTACATATCCATTTAACATTAGAATCAAAATGTTTTTTTTTTATCTAAAAATAAAAGTAAAAACTATAGGTAGCCAAGAATAAGAAAAATAAAAAATTATATTTAAAATTATGATGACTAAAATCAATAGAAAAATACAAATTTTTCCTACTTAGCAAAATACAAAATCTTAAAACACAATTTACCAAAACATAAAAAAAAAAGTTCACAATTTACCCCCTCATATTTATTTTTTCTTTCATTTTAACCACCTTAGGTCAGTAGTAGAACATGCAGAAACATTATCCCTTTCCCTACCAATAAGGCTCTCAGCATAACAAGAAGAAGAATTATTCAAGTTGTTCTGATCCATTCCATTATAGTAACAAAACCCATTCTGCAAACTCTTGAAGCTAGGGCTCCTCAACTGGTCACTAACGACGTCGTTTTGTTGATCCATAACTGAAGGGTAATATAGTCTTTTCCTTACCGAACCATTAGTACCACACCCACTACTTCCTCTTATTTGTTCTCTTTGTTTTGGTGCGCTGAGTGTGCGAGCACGTGACTTGGCAATTGCTGACTCAGTTGACGCCATGTAATTTGGTACACTCCCGTAACGACACGTGGCGACCACACCGAAGTTTGGTGTGTGCGCCGCAGAGTAACATCTCTCTTCTTTTGAAGACGAGTACCTTGGGCTTGAGGGACGTAGTAGTTTGAGTTTGGAGGGAGAGGGAGTGACTGCTGGGCTAGGAATATTTGGGCTTAGAAGTGGGCCTGGTTGTTGGGCTTTATGAAGTTGTTGTTGTTTTCTAATGTTTGGGCCATAAGTGTCCAGTTCAAGTGTTGTTCTTATGATATTAGTGTCTCTTCTCTGTTGTTGTTCAGTTGTGTTTTCCCATTGTTTTGTGGCCATCCAACGGTCAAGCCATTTACTTCTCTCTTCTAACTCTTCTTCGTTCCCTGAAGATGGGTTTCTCCTATTTCTCCATATCTAAATTAGCCAACAAAAGATATTTCACTTTGTAAGAAATGGTATTTTTGCAAAATTATCAAAATGTGGGCTAATTTTCCGAATACCTTATACTTCAAAATGCATGAAAATGGAGAGAGAAAGCATATTTAGGTAATAGGAGAACAATACAACAAGGCAAATATATCAAAAAATCATATTTTATATATAAAAAAAAACATAAAACATTAAAATTTTATATAATCGAATTTTTGTAATTTGTTTTTTGTTCTCTTTGTGAATTTTGAAATAATCCCTATAAAACATAGCTTAAAAATAGATCATAAAAACAAAGAAGTTGTTAAGAATTTTGGACATGATATCATAAGATTATATATCATTAAAGTCACAATGCCCTCTATTCCTATTTGTTAGCTTTAATTCATATTAAATATAAAATAAAAATGTCTTAAATTTTAATATTTCTTTCTTTTACATATTCATATTATATTTTTAAAACAATTAAAATTAAGTTAGTTAACTCAAAATAAAAATAAATAATGAATAAACCTGATGAGAGAAAGCATAAGCAAGAGCCTTTTCACGTTTGAAAGAAGCTTCCTTTCGATTTTGTAGCTTATTAGCTTCTTCAATATCATCCTTCCTTTGAATTTGAATTTGAGTTTGAGGGTAGTAATAATAATCATCCCAATCATCATCATTTTCCACACCACCACTTCTTTCTCTTGACTATTATAATCATAATCATAATTAGTATATAAAATTATTATAATATAATGCAATATAAACAATCCAATTATGATATATTACTAATTTACTTACCAATGAAACCCTATTTCGAATATGTTCGAGGTAGTTTGAATTCCACAACAAACTATTATTATTAATTTCATCGAACATTGATTTCCTACGAGTAGTACTCGTAGGAAGTCCCTCGAGTGAGAGCCTTGCTCGTTGATGGCGCACTTGATCTTGAACCCTAACGAGCGCTTGCATGCATTTCAGTGTCAATTTCGCTTGTTTTCTCACATTTTGCCCTCTTATTAATGCTTGAAGCTTTACAAGTCCTTTAAGTGCACATAAAGCTCTCCTTGCCTTTACATATTTATATAATTCAAAAACAAAATCAACAAAAATGAATTTACATATAAGATGATATTTAGTGTTAAATTTTTACACTTTATAAAAAATACAAATCAAAGTGTTATATATAGTATTAAAATTTTACACATTATCAATGTGAGATTTTCTAATACTTACCAAGTAGCCTCTGAAAGCGGTTTGAATCACTATAGCCGCGTAATAATGTTCTTTACTAGTATTGAAACTACTCCAACACCTACTATTACTAGTAGTAGTTGTAGTAGTGAGCTTAACAATTTCTACTGCGGCTTGAGCAGTGGCAGCCACGGCTTCAGCCGCAGTGGCTGCAGCTACAGCCATTGCATGATTACTTTGTTCTGAAACTTCATCAACTTGAGGAAGAAGAATTGGTTTTCGAAAAAGCCACCTTCTTTTATCTCTCTTCTGTTAAAAAAAGAGAATAAAAATTCAAACTTTGTTTTTTTATAATAAATATGTAAAATATACATTAAGAATAAAAATGTTACCTTTTCTTCTTCTTCATTATGATGATTCTCTTCTCTTCTTCTGCAACTCTTTTTACCATTGTCATCTTTAGTTGGAGATCTGAAAACCCTTTTAACAACAGTCAACCAAGAAGTAGAAGAACTGGTCTTTTTTGCCATGATTGAGAAAAAAGACAACTTTTTTTTTCTTACTTATTATTATTATTATTATGTTAGTGTTGTGTTTTTTCACTATGGTATAATATATAACTAACTAGTGTAAGACTAGTAATGAAAAAAGAAAGAAAGAAAAGACTGTATTTTTTTTTAACTTTTTGTAATTAATGATCTTTGGAATTGATTGAGAGAATTGAAAGAGAGAAGAGTAGTAGCTCCAATATAAGTGCGAAGGAAAGATGTGTTTTTGTGGGATGAAAATAAATTACAAGTAATGGGATTGTGTCAGTTCCATCCCATTGTGAAAAACTATGTGAATAATAATGTTGCAATAATGGACACAACATGAACAGAGATAGAGAGACTTAATGTATATCACAAGAATCCAAGGAAAGCAGTGAATTGAATAGGGCAGAGAGAGAGAGGGGTTTTTGGATTAATCTGGGTTATATATATTTATATATATATGTATGTATAGTTTCTCTTTATTGATTATCACTACTTACTGACCAGTTTTACTGGTTTCACGTGTTATATAAACTGCAAAGGACGAGGAAAGAGACAGAGCTTTATTGTTTGAGAAATGCATGCCTTTCTTATATGTGTTTTTGTGTGTGAGAGAAAAAGATTAAAGTTTAAGCAAACATTTATATATATAGATATTATTTAGATCATTGTAATAAGTAATTATTAACGGCATTGTTATTGGGTATCAGTGGCGCCTAGTATTTTTTATAGGTGGCGTCTTATGATTATTAGTTAGCGATATTGCCTAAAAGTTATTTTCTTACGTTATATGGGAACTGATACATAATTACACCAATAGCGGTATGACATTAAGGAGGGTGCTAGGCACCAGTGGTGCTTTTTAGCAATTCTCAATTATTAATTAGCGGTGGCTAGTACTGTTTCGAGATGTTGTTTTATGATTGGTTAATGATATTTTATAATAATTATTAAATTAAAATATGTATTATCTTTTCTCAATTCTATATTATTTATTAAAGCATTGGTATTAGGTATAGCATCAATTAGAGATGGTGTCTTGTGATTGGTTAGCGATATTTTATAAAAATTATTACATTTAATTATATGAGACTCGATTCTTAATTGCACTAATAACGATATGACACTATGAAGGTTGATAGGCACTTTTTAGCATTTTCTCTATTTATTTGGTACTTTAAGGTGCCAACATTACACCAATGTGACGTGTTGTGAGTGTTTAGTGTTTTTCTATATTATTTATTAAAGCATTGTTATTGGGTACTTGTGGCTAGCACTTCTAGACATGTCACTTTGCGATTGACTAACGATACTTCTTAAAAAATATTATATTAAAGTATATGAGATCTGATACTTAATTGGACCAATATTGATATTTACACATAGGAGTGTGCAAGGTACACTGGTGACTTTTAACATTTCTCTATTTATTAAATCAAAATGTGTGAGACCCGATATTAAATTTTACCAATAATAGTATGATACGTCTTGTGGTGCTTGAATTTTTAAAGTGCCCTTTAACATTTCTCTATCATATAAAAATGTTTATATAAATCAACATTAATATTGGTACCTATTATGGACATTGTCCCACATAGAATAAATGGTAGAATATTTGACTCATATATAATAACATCTACTTCACTCATCATCAATTAGTTTTGAGATGAAACTCTATGATTCTCAACATGATATCAAATAGTGACCATGTCCACTCTGATATGGTTCAAGATTGGTGAGCAAAAAATAATCACCATCTAAGTGGTAGAGTACTATTGAGCCACATATAACATGGGCTACTCCACTCATCACCAATTAGTTTTGAGATGAAACTCCATAATTCTTAACATTTATAGGTAGCGTGGTGTAAATAGTTTACAATATTTTATAATAGTTATTAAATTAAATTACGAGATCTTATATTAAATCACTCAAAAATCGATATAATACCTTTAAGTGGTGTTGAGTACTAGTTGTGTGTGTTTCATCATTTCATTATATTTATACAAAAATAGAATTGTTAAAAGATATTATTGGTGTTTAGTATTATTTTTAGTATCATACCGATATTAATATAATTAAACATCGCATCTTATATAAAAAAAAAAAAAAAATTGAATGGTAAAGTGTGTCCAATAGGCTAGTATAAATGTATGTAGACTTGTTTATAAGAGAGGGTATAGCCTCGAAGACTACAAATTGTTATACTAAGTAATGAGGAAAGCTAGTTGAAACTTGAATAGTGTAGTGGAATCCCATTTTTGGGTGTGGGATTTTATACATACATACATATACATATGTATGTATGTGAATTAATTAAGAGAGTTGGCTTCATTTTCCTAGTAGATTGGTCAAACGTACCTATTTAGATTCTCTTTTCACTTTTTTTAACTTTTCGATACTTGTTACAACATGAAACATTAAAGCTTAAATGAAACAAATGTTTGTGTGTTTTTTTATGTATAATTATATTTTTATATTTTTATATATATTATCACCTGGACTTGGACTGGACCAGAAAGAGGAGTGTGTTGATTGAATAGTACTGAGGTGTGTGTTCAAGTGTACGTGTGTGCTCAAAGTTCAAAGCAAACCCATATTTGAGAATTAATGGAGGGGCCCCTTCTTTTTTAAAAAAAGAAAATAATAATTGGGTGAGAATTTAACATGGCTAAAGAAACTTTGGAGAATCTTAATTTTTGTGTAATATGTTATTTGTGTGTAATGTGGTAACAAAATTGTCACAAAATGTGTTTTCAATCACAACAAATTTTGTAATATGTTGTGACAAGTGAAATCTTTTATTGGATCCTTTCTATTAGAAAAGAAGGCTTTAACTTTGGTTCTTATACAATTATATATGTTTTATTAATTAAATGAGAATTACTAAAAGGTACTCTCCTTAATGTCATATTATAATGGATACAATTTTGATCTTATTGATTTTAATTTGATAATACAGTTATTAAAATTACTAAATTATATATAGTATTATAGTGATGATGTGACATGATGATAAACTAATTAAATGAGATCAAGATCAGGAGAGTCTTATTCAAAGTCATCCAATTCAAATATGCATTTAAGAGCACTTATGTTAAAACTCTAATATCTCAGCTATTTTTTTATAAAATAGCTATAGCGAATAGCTAAGTTAAAGTGTTGCTCTACATCTATCTAACAAGTTTACTTTGTTATTTTTAACTTATTTATAGTGTGTTTCGTAACTAGTTTTTTTGATCAATTACGATTTTTTTGTCAATTTAATCTATAAAAATTATTAATGTAAAAATAAATTTTTTTAAAAAAATAAAAATAATAAACACCTAATATTTTTACATAGTTTTGTAATTTAAATCTACATATTTTGTGAGTCTATTTAATTTTGAGTTCTAGTTTTTTTCTATGAGTGAACCCCTATTTATAGAAATAGGATGGTGGTTACTCAACTTTATTTTAGTAAAAAATTACAATTGATGGATGGTTAAAGCCTATGTTTTATATATAACTGAATATTTTGATAAGTATTAAATTACTGTTTATATTTGATATACAAAAAAATGGTCTTTCAAGTGGTCATTGACTTGGTAAGACCATGTTATTTGGGAGTAGATGCATTACTGTGTGCATAATACGAGGTGATGCATTGCTACTGAGTAATACGAGGCAATACATTATTGACTGTGTATTACTGTGAGGCATTCTTGCTATGTAATACAAGGTAATTCATCATTGACTATGTATTACGAGGTGATTCATCACTGCTATCTAATATAAAGTGATTCATCACTGAGTGTGTATTACGAGGAGATGCATTGTTGATGTGTAGTCATTGACTATGTATTACGAGGTGATTAATTCATTACTACTATCTAATACTAGGTGATTTATCACTGAATGTGTACTACGAGGAGATGCATTGTTGGTGTGTAATATAGAGTGATTCATCACTAATTGTATATTACGAGGTGATGTTGTCTAATACGAAGTGATGCCCACTGACTATATATTACGAGATGATACATCACTGTTGTGTAATTCGAGGTGATGCCCACTGGTTGTGTATTACAAGATGATGCATCACTATAATGTAATACGAGGTGATTCATGATCATTGTATTACGATCAACTACAAGATCTTTGCACTATGAGATCGATGTTGAATGTTTTAGTGAAATGATATCCCAACAACGCCGAAATACCTTTATTCATAAACTTTATCATCCTTATTTAGATGAGGTTACCTCACAGTTGAGTTATAAGTTTATTCGACCTATCCTGCAATGTATTTACGAGAATCATTATTTATGTCATGTAGCATACAATTTTATTTTTTTATTAATAGTCTCAAAAAATAGGTGTAAATATAATTAAAATAGTAAAAATTATTTCAAAAAAAAATATTCAGTTGAAGTTTTTTTTAATTATAATTGTAACGTCCCCGCTTCAAGCCTCCATTAGGTCCTTACACCCACGGAATGAATGGCTCTTACACACGAGTACGCCACTCTAGCTGCTTCCTGGATTGATGACTGACCCTACAGACCAACAAAAGTGTTTCTAGCGTGCTTTCTCCTCACTCACACGCATCCTGCGAAAACTTCTCAGGAGGTCACCCATCCTTGAAATTGCTCCAAGCCAAGTACGCTTAACTGTGGAGTTCTTTCGAGATGGGCTACCGAAAAACAAGATGCACCTTGTTGATATAGGTAGTACCAATCAATCCATTTAAGCTCTATTCAACTATGTAGTCCCATACCTACACAGTCTCAGAATCATCCCACTTGACCTTCCCCAGGCGGTGTGGGATTGCACAGCTTACCCGGTATTTCCCCTTACGGATCACGGGACTACTGACTGTCACAATAATCCATTTGTATTCTCTTCAATCAATATTTGGATCTCGATTCCAACCCTAAACCCGAACAGCCCTAGGCCTCAGCCTAAATCTCATCTCAACCTCGAACCCAACTGGAACATTGGCCTGAACTCAGCCCCCAACCCCGACCCTCTATCCTTGGCACTCAAACTTGGTCCCCATACCTCAGGCTTGGACCCTAGCCCCCAAGCTCATCTCTAACTCAGACCCCGACCCCAGCTGTAACTCAAATCCTAACATGGACCCCAAACCTTGTCCCCAACCCTAACCTGAACATATACCATGGCCCCCAACCCGAACCCTGACCCTGACCCACAACCCACTTTCCTAAACCTCACTTAAATAAAACAAAAAACAAATATAGAATTGAAATTTACGGAAAAAAAAATATTTTTTATTCAAAAGAAAAATAGTATGAAATACATTTTTTGTTTTATAAAAATATTAATTCTACTTAATTTGTTTTTGTAATTTAAAAAATTCAAAAATAAAAGTGTTTCAAAACCCTTAATTATTGTTGTTGTTGTTGTTATTATTAGTGTTTTCTATGTGTAATGTAATGGTATAGACTATAGTTTGAGGTATAATAATGATCGAAATTAAAATTAATTATAGTAGATATTTGAAAGATAAGAATGGTTAAATAATAAACAACCTATTGTGTGCATGGGGACCAATAATAGTACTTGTATTATATTATAGTTAATATAATAGAGGCATTGTTTTTTGCTGTGTATTTTGGATTTATTGGAGCCATTATATATGCTTATGCATAACTATGTACACGTGAAAACTCGAGTGGACCTAGTTTACCCTAAACTAGCTAGGACCAAACAATTTATTATTGTAAAAAGTCAAATTCATTCAAGTATATTCACTTAGCTAATGAAGTCAATTAAATAGTTATTTGCTAGTGTGAATCTAATCTATTATAGGTTAATCCAATCCAACCAAGTTTATATTGTGGAGAACTATATATTGTGACATTCAACTAAAATGCACTAAATAAGTACAATATTTCTTATTTTATTATTATTTTTATTTAAAAAAACAAACGTTAATGTATATACATTAAAAAGTTAGACTAAACAATCTCTACCAAAAATACAAATATTTTAGAGCGAACTTCACTCAACAAAACTAAAAATATTATAGAATTTAGTCATATAATTATGAGTGGCATTATAAAATCTCTATCTAGAAAAATTACAAGAATAAAAGATTTGCTTAAGAGGTAAATATATTGTCATGATATTTCCCATCTAAAAATTTCTCCTTTAGAGCTTTAACAATAACTTAAGAGTCACTCACAATGATGATAAAATATTAGTTCTTCTCAGCGACAACTTCCAACTTTCAAGGCCAAAAAAGCTTCTGTTTCTCTTAATTAAGAGAGGATGAACAAAGAACATTCTCATTGTGGATCATTGCCACAACACAGGCCGCCGTCATGCAATTGTTGCCGACGGCCACCGCATCGCAATTAAGCTTGAATGAATCCAGAGGGGCCGGGGCCGGGGCCGGGGCAACCATCCCAACAGCAACATTATGTGGTTTAGAATTAGAATTAGATAGAAGGAAGTAATAAGCTTATTCTGCATATATAGCACTACAAAACAAAGTTAATATAATAATATGATCATAAGAGTTATGATAACAACTGTAGTTATGTACCTTCTTGTTCAGGACAAGCCAAATAGTGTACTCTTATATATAGAGGCAAACTGATCTTTAATTTGAGTAATATTAACATCATATTCTAGACCTCTAATTTGTTTATAATCAACGTCACCAAACTGATGTTCAGACTTCTAAAATATTATGAAAAATGAAGTGTGTATAAAAGATATGTAACTAAACACTATATATTTTAGATGTGCATATCATTACACTTAAAACTATATATTAATATCATACACATTTTATAGATTTCTTTATTCAATAAATGTTTTGTGCTGTAACTTGTACCATTTAGTTACTGGTATATATGTACCATTTGATTGACACGTGTCCAAACAATGACAAAGCCCCTACCATGGCCGTATTTAAAGGTTTTATTTACCAAGGCTTAGTCTAGTACCAACACATGCATCCCATGCCTTTAAACAATTTAACATACAATAAAGATTCAACTTTGAGTTTTGGACGTGTTTTAAATGCTGAAAAATGCTAAAAGACATTAGTGGTGCTCAACGCATTTTTATGTGTCAATATCACTATTGCTCTAATTAAGTATCATGTCCCATATAGTTTAATGTAATAACTTTTGGAGAATATCACTAGTCAATCAATCACAAGGTGGCATGTCTAGAGATACTAGATACTATTGGTGTCTAATAACAATGCTCGTATAAATATATATAAATGTATTTGGTATGCTTGAATAATACGTCAAGATAGTTGAGGGTTAAAAAAAGGATCAAGTAGGATTTTTTCTAAAAATTCTCTCATTGTCGAGGTCAATCTTTGTGCATGTTTTCTTCACTTACTTGCGCCCAAGAGGCCGCCATTAGCTTTAGCTTATTGATGGTTGTCTCTTGGACAAGAAGGTTGCTAACAAGGGCGACATCCTTTCCAATAAATCGGAGAAAAAACCTTACCATTCTCATTATATTCTAGTGAGAATTATATTTGAGCCACCACTTTGGCCCTCAACTCGAAAAACATGTTACGCTTCTCACATTGGTCATGTCTAATCCAATCTAATCCAACCTAAGGCTAGGTTGGATTCGAATTTGAAGTATATTATGAACTCAAAATTGGGACAAGTTGAAAAATACCATTTTTGTATCTATTAATTAAAAATACTCTAATATTATATTTTATTAAAATATACTCACTTTTTTGAGTGGATTGTTTAATATACCATTACTCTCTACTTAAGTGTAGCATATAATTTACATCAACCTAAGGAGTCTAATGGAGACATAATTTATAAAAGTGAATATATCTTAAAGAATATAAAAATGGAATTAAAAATTAAAAAAAGTAAAACAAAGTGAAAGGTTGGTTGGAGATAATGTCAGCAATTTCAACACAACACAATGATACAATTGAAAAATCACATTGTGACAGTTTTGTTAACTTGCATATATTAAATCTGTTATTTGCTTGAACCAAGTAATTCTATAATTTGTTATTTAATTATGTACGACAATCTTAAATTTGCTTTAAACCTATCAAAATAATATTGAGTTGAGCTTAGATTTAGGTTTACAACACGCTTAACAAGTTCAATAATCGTTTACATATTTACTTAACCGTGTGTACTATATCATAATTATCACCACTTTCACACAAAATGCAAACCTAATTTGATGGGTGATGGAATTTTGTTACATAATGCTGAAATGTATAATCATATGGTTGTTAAACCTTAAACCTACCAAAATCATATTGAGTCGAGCTTTGATTTAGGTTTACAACACGCTTAACAAGTTTAATAATCATGTGTACGTATTACTTAACTGCGTGTACTTATACTTACCTTAATCGTGTCATGTCATAATTATCATCACTTTCACTAGAAATGCAAACCCAATTGAGGGTGAATGATTGCATATAAGTTGCAACATTATAAACAATGGTGAGTAATTTCACATTCAATTGTCGTTTAGTGTCAAAAACAAGAAAAGAAAAAGGCCCTGAAATGTTGCTGATCCAGCTTTGCATGCTTTGCTTTGCAGTTAGCAGCTATCACCATCTCAATTTGTACTACTCTACACTACACTACACTACAGGCTTTAACCCCACCACACCACACTATTCAGTATTCACCAAAAGATGAAAAAGAAAAGAACAAAAATCATGATATACTTACTGATAACTACATTACAATAACACCAATAGACTTTACATAAAGGAATCAATAATAAATATCTATCTGAAGATTTTATCTTTGATCATGCCAACACCATTGTTAAGAGTCCTAAAACAAGTACACTCCTAAACAAGTTCAACACAATTCAAAAAGGCATGTAGTTTTTTGATGAAAATTTCCCTCACTAATTCATAAAACACTACCTTAAGAAATTCAACACATTGGTAGTCAGCTTAGATGCATTCAAAATCAATTGCTAGTAACAAAATTTGATTATTTTCCTTTCCATTACCTCTAACCAAACACAACTTAAGATTCTTAAAGTGCCTCTAAGACAATTCAAAATCAAGCATTTTTCATAAGGGGACAAGTAGTTTTTTTAATGAAAATTTCCTAAAGAAAATTCAACAAATTGGTAGTCAACTTAGATGTATTTCAAAATCAATTGCTAGCTGCTAATAAGTTAAAGATTAAATCCCAAATCATGCAATTTCAAAACTAAACAAGTATTTGTTTTTAATGAAAATGTTAACTCATTATTCAAAGTTGTAAACAACAAAAAGATCATCATCATCATCATCATTATCACCAACAACTATGCTCTACTTCCTTTTAACCATTACATTATTGAACAAAATTACAAGATTCCCATATTATATAAACACAAAACAAAAAACAAAAAAGCAAGAGAGAATCTTTTCCATTTCCCATTTTCCATTTTAGCAACAAAAAAAAAAAACTCATTGAGGAATTTCATCATATACCTTACTACCATTAACCTAAACAAAAAAAGACAAAGAAGAAGAAGAAGAAGAAATATACTTAGCTTATTAAACCAGAACCGTTTCGATTGATCAGAGAGTATTCTCAGCTACAAATTGGACAAAGCACCAAACCATTCTCATTACAATCTGGGCATTTCACAACTACAGAGCTAGAAGAAGAAGAAGAAGAAGAAGAAGAAGAAAACCCCTGTTTTTGACCACCCATTTCTTCTTTAACCTCCATAACCACTTTACAACTCCCATTACAGTGAAAACATGGCAAAAATCTCACATTTCCACAACCTTCACAAACCTCCCCACCTCTTCTCTTCGGTAACCCTTCAAAAAGTTCCAACAACAAACCCTCTTCAGCAATTCTCAAAATCTCTTCAACTCCACCCACATACCTCCCTTTCACAAAAATTTGGGGAAGAACAACAACCCTACTTTCTTCTTCTTTCATCAAATCCCTAAGCTCATCTCTAAACCCACGATCCATCGAAACATCTCGCTCCGAGATTATAACTCCGGTGGCCTCAATCGCAGCCCTCACCGCATTACAAGCCTCGAAGGTTTTCCTAACTCCACGCAGCGTTGTCGTGTAAATGACCACTTTGCCCTCGCCGTTCGGCGGACAAACCTTCCCGTACCGATCGAGAAGATTCCTCTTCTTCTCCGCCGCGGCAGTTTCTTCGAATCGCGCTTTCAGAGTAACGGATCCGTTTACCCGGTTTAACCGGGTCGGGTTCGGGTTTGAGTTTTCCTTATTGGAGAATCGGAAACTGTCGGCGTCGAGACCAGCCATGAGTTCCCAGGAGTTGATTACTTCCGGGTCGGTCCGCATTGGGCTCGGGTCGGCCCAGAGTGATTTGGGCTCTGGCGGAAGTGGGCTGGGGTGGGTTGTGGAACCCATTTTGAAACGGAGTGGTGGGGTGGTCGGAGTAGAGGAATGATGACGTGGCGGTGGTTGTTGTGGTGGGTCCAGAGTGAGAAGACCGTAAGTTGAGGAAGTGAGTGAGACGATGTGGTGACTGAGTGCAGAGCTTCCGAGTTGAGTGAACTCGTCTTCATGGTTTAACAGATTCGAAGAAACACAACCCATTTTTTCGATTTTTGAAACTCTGAAAAAAAAAAATAACACAGAAAATGAATCAGTTTTTGAGTTTGAGTTTGAAAAAGAGAGAGAGAAAGAAGAGAGAGAGAGTGAGATTCAAATAAAGTAAGGACAAAAAGGGGTTTATTAATTACAATGAGAAGACTTTTTTTTAAAAAAAAAAAATTGAAACACATTATTTCAATATTACTTTAATTCTTGGATTTATTAAAATTAATTATTTTATTTATTTGGAAGTGTAAGAAAGAAGAATTGGATAAGATATTATTAAGTCATAATTAATTTATTAAAATTTAAAATTTTGGAAATTTCTACGTACACCTATTAAAATGAGTGTTTTGATATTTTAGTCTATTTTTTTTTTTTTTATGATAGTATAAGTTGTAGTTATTAATGACACTGATAAAATTTTTAAAAATTTTAAATAATTAACAGTGACAAAAATAATGTTTAAATAGCTATTAACCATGTGTATAGAACAAAATAATTATGTGTAAAATATTTTTTTTTTTTGAGAAATTTAACTGTTGTTAAAACTGGTAATCGTTTACAATAAAAGAGAAAATAGAATTTAGGATTTTACCCATACAACAGACATCTTCATCCAACTCAAGAGCAACCATGTGCAGCTTAATAACATTTCTCTTAACATTAAAAATAATTACTCTTGAGAAGAAGGATAAAAGACAGCTAATATCAATAATCAAATCATTAAAACTAGAGAAGTTTCCAAATGTAGAATTGAGGGCCGAAGAAACACGCAATGCATCGGTTTTTATATGTGTAATCGAAAATTGCAATTGTAGCACCCAATTAAGACTATAAAAAAATGAGTGTAAATAAAATATTTAAACTATATTTTTTTTATTTCAAGTAATATAATATACATTATTATAGGAGATCATGAAAAAAATACATTAAATTTTTTTTTTTTTTTGAATAAATACATTAAAAAAAATTTAAAATAGATAAAAAATTTACCGATATAATTTTTTAAGAAGCATACTTAGCCTAAAATTCTATTTTTTAAAAGTTAAATATTTTTACATATGGGGTCCATTGGGTCAAAAGGAAAACGGGTTTTGAGCGCTAAAATTTAAGTTTTAATTCAAATTTATAGTGGTAGTACACGTGGCATTAAATGAATTGAGAGAGCCTCAGTGAACATTTAATTTGTGGGACCCAATTTTGAATTTCCCATATACATTCTCTTCTCTTAAATTAATTAAGACTCTCACTCACATCTTCTTCTTTTTACTTTAGGTTAATTAATGCAATAATGACTTTAGCTATAAAGTTCCAATTTGCTTTCAAAAATTTATAAGAAGAATTTGAGATAAGTTATAAGAAGAGAAATGCTAAAGGGCACCAGTGGTGCCTAGCACCTTCCTATGTGTTAATATCGTTATTGGTATAGCTAAGTATCGGGTCCCATATAATTTAATATAATAATTTTTAGGGAGTATCGCTAGCCAATCGCAACGCGACATGTCGCGAAGGTGCTAGGCACCACTGGTGCCTAATAGCAATGCTCTTTATAAGAAATGTTAAACACACCCATGGAATTAAGATTATTGGGAAGTGTAATATTATTACGAGTGTAATTAAATATCAGATTCTGCTTATTTTATTTTAATAAAAATTATAAAAAATTATTACTACTTATAAGATGTCACCTCGTAGATACTAAGCATCTTAGTGCCTCATAGCAATGTTCTAAGCTTTTGGGTAATTTTACAATGTGCTCCTAAAGTTAAGTTTTATTAAACTCCCTATCTGTTTCGACATCTAAGACATTTTATTGATTTTTTTTTTATGATTGCATGCGTTGTAGCTATTTAGGACTACTTATAAATTTTCAAAAAATTTAGAGTAGCTTATCATGCTGAAAATAAAATTTATATAGTAAGTAATTATTTAAATGTTATTTTCGACACAGTAAAATATTCTAAATTTTCTAAAAAATTTACAAATTCTCTTAAATACCTACAACGTATGCAATTGTGAAAATAAAAATTAGATTAAAAATTTCTTCTAAATGTCGAAACAGATAAAAAATCCACCAAAACGAACATATATATGAGAGAAATTTCCTAATATTTTTAATCTTTATTTCTTTCCTTCAAAATTTTATTTCATATTTAGCCATTCGTGTTACTAGAAACTTGAGTGTAAAGGGTACATGGTTTTGAATGGTGAGTGAAGTTGTTAATAATTCAATTCTACAAGCACTAGTTCTTATGTTTTTTTTTTCTTTTTTTGGTAGAATTTCTTCTTAGTTACTAAAAGAAAAAAAAAAAGTGATATTTAATTGAAACAAATATATATAGTGGTATAAGGCTATGAAAGAAAATGTTTTCACATCTTATTTGTAGTTTCTTTGCTTCAAGTCCAATTAAGTAATTGGGCCCAATGATGTATGTTCCCTTTGGAATTTGTAAGCCCACCATATTTGAAAATGAATACTAATTTTATCACTATTACAAAGTTTACTAAATGTGGAATCATTCACTGATTTAAATTGTTAAATAAAGGCTAAGATGTATATGTGATGTTGATAATTATCCATTTCATTTTTTAACATGCATAACTTTAATTGTCAAACTAACTAAATAGCTATGCTATTTACCATTTTTAGAGAAACATCCATTTATGCACAAATTCAATCTAATATAATCCTATGCTGTTATTTCATTATCTAAATTTGTTGGATGAGAGTTTTCAAAACTATTTTTCCCCAAAAAAAAAAATGTATTTCTATGATTTAATTTTGTAGTATTTTTCATCTTTCCCCCCCAAACTATTAGTCTTTAATGACCATGTAAAAAATATTTGACAAAAATAATGTTCAAATGACTATCTTTAACCATCTATTTTCACTAAATTGGTATTAGTGAAAATAGATTATTAAAATAGTATTATCCTAAGAATAAAATTAAAGAGATGTTTTGAGAAGAATAAAAAGAAAAAGACAAACTTTTAGCAAAAAGATCATGAGATTTGTTTTATTTACCAATCACAAATTAGTCCATAATAGCTAGAACTAATTAAACTACATAAGGGAAAAAAATGTGATACATATTTTAGCTGTCAAATTATGTACTTCTTACTTTTTTATGATGGGAGTGTGAATTAATTTGAGTAATGAAATTTAGTGTGTGGTGAGTAGTGAATACTAATGGGCCCATTTGAAGGTCTTAATTGAAAGGGGATTTTTTATTTATATACGTTATATTATTATAAGTATTAACAAATATAACGATAATAATTTAAATCATATTATAAGCGCTAATGCTATACCTATATAAAAATAAATGCATGCAATTTCCTTGGGCCTGGGCCACTATTCAATAGCGCATCTTTTTTTTTTTAATGCATGACCATTAACCTTTGTTAATTTTTGATTATTTTTTTCTTCTTTTCACTTTTTTTTTTTAATGGAATTCATTCAATTCAAATAATTATAAAGGAAATGGCTTATCAAACCAAAGAGTTCGACGAATACAAAGGAACAAAACTCCAATCCGCTTAGCACTCGCTTTAGAATAACAACTACACTATTAATTATTTTGATTAAAAAATAGTACTAATATGACCTACTCTTTAAATGAATTATTTTAACACGTGGGAAGCATATAATTTTACACCATCACAAAATAAGATGTTTGAAACTAAAAGTAGCTATTTAGTTTATTTAATAAATTTTTAAAAAATAACCAAACTTTATACTCAAACAAATTCATGAATATATATACCATACTAAAAGTATATATCTCTATATATATATTTTTTTTTTGAGAAACATATTAAAAGTATTTTTTTTTTGACAATATATTAAAAGTATTTTTGATTGTACTAATCTATAAAAATAAAATTAATTTTATACTTAAGAGTTACTAAATGTTATTAAAAAAAAAGAATAAGACACTAAGATGTATACTAATTGATTTTTATTTAATAAGTTCTATTTCGAAATCATATTATCTTATATACATCCTTGTTATCTACTAATTAATTACTTTAAAATTATAGTTTCATCTTACCTACCAATTAATTACTTTTAATTTTAAGACTATACTTTTCTTTATATTATGCTGTTGATCAAGATGTATTTATATTATTTCTTTATATATTAAAAGTGCCTATCTAACGGCATTTCTTGGTTTAACAGAATATACTTTAAAAATAAAAGAATATTCTGTTAAGTTTAACGATCTTAATAGGTTTGATCTCCCGTTAATAAATAAACCCAATAATTAAATCCAAAAAATCAAACAATCTTTTTTAAAATTAAAAGAAATCATCTTAGCCACATATCTCTCTAACAACAAAATGTGGCTGTGTAAAAAAAAATTTAAAAAACCGACTCTTCATTCGCACTCCCAATCCCAATCGAGCGATTGATTGGTGGATGCCCATGAAGCCTCTAAAAAAACAATGGCCTCTTCCAATCGAGCGATACTCTCTTCTTTTGAAGGAATCAAAATCGGACTGCAACAATAATGGCCTCTTCCAGAATCTGGTGGAAACTGGTGGAGGTTGGATGATGAAGATGTATCAAAATTAGGATTTTGGCTGAGGCCGATGACTGTGACTCGGCCACTTATACGAATGTGAGAGCTGGTTTCTAAAGACCAGGTTATATTTGCGGCTTTTTCTACCCTAATTGTGGCGGTGGTGAGTTTCAAGCACAGTTTTATTTTTGTGTATTTTTCTTCATTGCTTTCATTTTAATTTTTGTGTGTGAATATCTTTGGGTCAGCTTTCAGAGATTTCAATAACGCATTACTTGACGGCATCAATATTCACCGAACCGAGCAGCCAAATTCTGTGTTTGGTAGATTGTGATCCTTACGGTTTTGACATTCTCTGTACATATAAATTTTGCTCTATGGTTAGGCATCTTGACACTGAATTATCTCATATCATTCTCTACTTTAAATGCTTGTTTAATCTATAATCACTCTTCTTCTATTTAAGAAAATGGCGTACGATTCAAACAATTTAAGGGTCGGAGAGATAAAATCAATTGGAGTTTTTTCTTCAGATTCTAACAAGTACTGTATTCCAAACTATATTTTAATTTATGTTAAAAATTTGAACTATTTGTTGTTTTGATAATTATGGGGGTTAAGATGTGTCCACAAATAGGAGATGGTGCTACATCGTGTTGTGGGTGATTGGGGATTCAGAGACAAGATGGAGATTGTTGATTATATGTAAGAATCCATTAAGAATTTATAAATGTACATTTTTTTTTCTCTAAGGAGTCAATTGAGGGTGTTGATTTTTTTTTTTATTATTATTGTCCTTATATCTCTTTTATTTGTCGTTTACGTTTAGAGTTTTCATTGATTCATACAAAGAGAAATTATTTACCTTTTTCATATACTTTCATTGTAGAGACTCCTAAATTCAATTTCGCTTAGATTAATTGGATAATGTTTATTTTTATAGGATATTGATCAAATTAAGCCACCTTAACTATTAAGCAGCTTTCGTTCATATTGGCCTTTTCTGGTGTGTTGTCATTTTTGGAGTAACAATTTATGGTTCTTCTTTTACTTACCAAGTTCTTCCAATTAATATTTGTTTTTTAATTTAGAAACATCTTAAGCTCCAAAAGACTATTTGTATTAAGCAATGTAAAACAGAAAGTTTAATGGAATGTTAATTTATTGTCTTTCTTATAAAAATTTGTACCTTTATTCTCTTGACATAACATAATTTTATATACATAACTATATTTTACTAACTAAATACAATGACACAAAAATTATTTTAATAAAATAAATTATTCATTAAATAAAATACTTTTAGTTACACAAAGATTACTAACCAAATATTTTTAGTTATTGAAATCTAAAAAAAAATCAAAAAATCTAATTTTACGTGGCTCGGCACGTAACTTTTATCTAGTATATATATAAATATATATAACTTTTACGTTACTTTCAAATATATTTAAAATTAATAATACATTAAAATGTAATAAATTATTATATAGTTTCTTAGTCAAATTTATCATTTGTTCTATAATATTTAAAATACTATCTAGTTTCTTTATAAGTTATTTTTGAAATTATCAAAATTGTTCATTAAAATAAATTAATGTTAACAATAATTTAATTAATTTCAATCATTACATAACAAAATATTTACTTTTAGTAACTTATAAAAATAGTTGGTATTTAGTCATTTAAGTTTAAGTGTTAAATATGTATATATATATATAAAATATATAACTTATTATATAGTTTATTAGTAAAATTAGTATGTATAATAATTTTTATAGCAACTAATTTTATTATACTTAAGATACCCTTTGGTAACTTTTTAAATTTTTATATTAACATATCAAAATGCTTTATTATATAAATTTGTTATTAATATATCATATCGTAACTTTTAAATATAATATAATAAAAGATTTTATAATAATTTATAATCTTATATATAATTTGCAATTGAAATTGGTATACATAATTAATTCTTATTAATGTTATGACAGGTTACTATAAGTGTCTTATTCTTTCATATTTAAATGTAGCATGATAGTATCTAAATAAGTTTATTTTATTATGTGATTTCGATAATTATTTTTTAAAAATATATATAAGGAAACTAAATCGTGTCTTAAGTACCACATAATTAGTTACTTACAAAAATATTATTTTAGTTAATATTATGTTGTCTTATTGTTTAAAATATTTTAAGTTACATTTACTTATAGTAATAACATTTTTATTACCTCCAAAATTTAGTTGCGAATTTAATGATAAGGTACAACAAAATATAAGTACTTACTGTATAACTTATTAATAAAATTAATAGATGTAATATAATGTTTAAGATACTATTTGATTATTCATAATTTTTTATATTCATATTAAATAAATTTATTTTAAGTATATCATTTAGTAACTTTTTTTTTTATGTAAATCATTTGGTAACTTTATTATAAAATAACAAAAAAATTAATTAGTCTATGATACTAGTTTGTATTTTTTTTTTCTTTTAATTATGAATTTAGGTTACGTTTTGTTAACAAAATATTTGTTTTTATAAAAAAACCTAAATGACTTTGACAACAGTAGTAACTTATTTTACAATATCTTTTTTATTAACTCATAAAATTGATTTGTATATTAAATTTTATTTGAGTTCATAAAAAATAATTAAAAAGTTACATTTTTTTTTTATAAAACCTATTTAAATGGTTCGATAAAATTGATTTATTTAGAATTACTAATGAATTTTTTAAATATACATAATAAAATACTTTTTAGTAATCACTTAATATCAAATGATTTGTTGGTTTTAAAATTTGGTTAATTGAATAAAAAGAAAAGAAAAACTATTTTTTTTTATTTGCATATCACAATATTTAATTAAAAAAAATAAATTACAAGGATATAATTTTTAGCTCTTGCTCGTGAAGTTTAAAAAATTTATATCGAATTTCAAAAAAAAAAAAAAAACTGAATGTCATTATAAAAAAAAAAACCTAAAAGAGTGAAGTAATACATTGACAAAAAGACAAAAATAAGTAAAATAATTAGTGAAGTGGAGAGTGAAGTTAATGTCAGGAAAATTTGTTTTCGGTATACGCGCATAAGCAATTTATTAAAAAAATTCGGTACTTTATACAACATTAAAACATTGAAGTCTATTTTTATAAATTTTTTAGAAAATACGTATTTGTAGGTAATTTTCTCTAATTGAAATACCCATTTGGGCCCCTTTGTAGGTCTGAAATGAATACTTATTTGGGCCTACTAGAAGGGGCGAAATGATCATTTCCTTTTATTGTGGGCCCATTCTAGAAAACCCATGTAACATTTCTAGTGATGGGCAATGTGGCCTTTTGATTCGTTGTCATAAAAATAATAATTAATGCAATTTTGTTAATTCAACGACAGAATTATTCTTTACAACTCAGCTATTGAAAATTTTAATATTGCAAATAAAACAATGATAATAGATATTACACATGGCCATTCGACAGATTCAGTCATATCAAATATTTGTTTCATATTCGGATAATAATAATTATGAATTCAAGTATATAATCATTTGGCTCTAGTAAAAGGTTTAACATTAATTAATTTCTGACTAAATATATATTGTAAAATAACAAAAGAATATATATATATATATAAATACATATTATGATTTGAAAACGTTATGCAAAACAACCAATGGGATGGGACGAATTCATCTATCAATTTATTTTTTATTTTTTTATTTTTATGAATCAGATCATTGGTTTGAGGAGAGGATTGTTGTGGTATTAACCCAAGTCTCATATTAGAATAAGAATAAGCAAGAGTTATCGTAGATATAAGTGTTTCATTTACTCCATTAGTATAAGGCCTGGAGAAGGTACCTAAAAATAAAATCGTGAAGACTTAGGCTCAAAGCGGACAATATTATACTAATGTGGAAGTTAAGGTAAAGTAGCGGCCTGATAAGATGGAAGAACGGGGCCTAACATTCCATACTAAGCCCAAAGCGAACAATCAGTTTTTGTATGTATTTCACATACCGTGCAACTTGATTCTTGGCATATTTTAAACTTCAATAGTCCCTGTTTAGTTTTCACTTTATTTAGAATTGCAAGTAAAAGTATAAAACGATGCTTTGGAACTGATAAATGATTCCAAACCTTCTACCAATATTAAGAGCCAAATAGCCTTGGTTGATTTTGTACATGCAAGAGCAAAATTGTTGCATATCTACTACTTGCTTGATCTTATTTTTTGTGCTCACCAATCTTCTCCAACACCAGCTTGGGCAACAAATTATACCTCCACTAATCTTTTCCTTTGAGATATATATTATTATACTTATATTTTGAGCAATAATATAATATTGATACATGTAATAAAATTAGACTATGAACCAGCCTGAATTAAAAAAAAAAATAATAAATACGTTCAGACAACTTGCCTTAAGAAGTACAGTTGGTAGAATTATTCAAACTCATCATTTTAAAGACAATAATGAGATGTGAATAATTGATGAGACTAGCGAAATGAACGAAGAACAGAGAAAGTCCATCTCGAGATACATAGAATACACGAATGTTTGGAAAGGGTAGATAAAATAAATTATTCAAAAAACTCACAGCTCATTGACCCATGTACTCATGAGTATGTTGAAAGACTAAAGCCAACATCCCCAACATGGTTCACCTCACAATTTTCATACTGTGATAAGCGTCTCGTGTATGCCTCACTCAGCACTAATGGAAGAACGTGAGAAGTACTTCCTGACTTATACTTAGATGCTGATTTTTATGATAAAGCATCTAAAGGAAAATAGTTGCATTGCAAGAAGAATGACGCATAGTCGGCATAACTACTTATAGAAAAGTTAAAGGAGTGATTATGAGAAATTGTTTGTCACTATCCCATGTGATGTAAATGTGAAATAGGGATTGTGCACGTTTCATGAACGATTATAAGTATAAGATTCTAAGGGAATAATTGTCACTTTAAACTCTTATAAATGAAGACAAAACCTAGAGAACAAAGGACGACTATAATTGGAGAAAGAAAGAGAACGATACTAATCTTTCATTTTGTACACAATTTATTCATTGTCATCTCAAAAAAATTAATTAATCTCAGAATAAGATGAACTCGTAAATTATGAATAGTTAGCTTGAAAAATATGTCAAAAACTCTCTTGTCATTTATTACTACTATTATTATCATTGTTCATTTAATTTCTGAGTATATTAATTATAAAAAAAGACTTATTTATTAGTTAATAAAAATTTGTGTTAACAGTTTGGTACTTTCATTGAGAGATTTGTAAAAAAAACTCAGAAAACATATATAAACTTTTTATTCATTGGAAACGATACTCCTCAAAACAAATTGAATCAGGCGCTAGAGAAAACAACTAAGTGTTTAGGAAAAGCTCTTCATTTTGCTCATTTTTATTTCTTATTTTGTTTATTCTCTTGTTGAATTTTTAGTCTAGTTCAATTCATGTTTTGGTTGTTTTATTTAAATTGAGTTAGTATTGATTTTTACATAATTAATTCCTAATCAATTCATGTAGAGACGATATTTACTTATCACTTTATTACTTATTTGACGACTATGTACAATTGCACGTTAATTTTTACAGCACTCTCTCACCTCAAACACATTTGAAATTGGGTAACATAAATAATGAGATTCGTTATTAGGGCAATCAAGCCTAAAACTACATTTAGGGTTGGATTACAAGAGAGAAGGGATATCTAATTAAGTCATAACAGAATATAATTAATTAATTTTATTATTTCAGTATAAGCTTTTGGTGTCTACTCAAATGAAACTGGAATAAACTCAACTTTAATAACTTTTATTATTTGACAAGAAATGAAGTTAAAATCTCCACAATGCTAATGATGATTTGTGTGTAATAAAATATTAGTGTTTGATTAGTAATTATAAGCTCCATCTTTCCTGGAAAATTCTAGGATTCACATGTTATTTAATTAATATATATATATAAATATGTATTTACATGTTCATGGTAAATTTCTTCAAAAGTTAGATATAGATTTTGATGCTTTCCTGGAAATTTCTCTTGTAGAATCAAGGTTGACACATAGGTAATATTGATCATTGAATTAAAAACATTTTTTTGTTAATTATATCATGTAAATTGTGTAATTTTTCTTTATCATGTGATTGTACACATGCAATCATTTCATTTGTTTTATTTACGTTGGAAGTAAAAAATAAAAATCAATCTAATATATAATTGAATTGAATATTAATTAACTTTAAATTATATCCTTTGTTAATTTTTATTTATAGAGCAAATTATTTAGACCATTTTTAATAGAAGGTATAAAAATTGTGTTATATTTAACATAAAAAGTAATTTTATAATATATTTGCATTAATATTAATATACAATTGTAAAATTTAATTATAATTATATCATTAATTTTATTATTATTTCATTATATGTAAAATAATAAAAATAAATATAAAAATATTTATAATTTAATGTGATAGCTAAATTTAATAATAAAATATTATATATGATATAATAATAAATATAAAAATAGTATTTACTAATGAAAATTTTGTATCATATGATATTGTAATTTAAATTTAAATTAACTTTTAGTATGTGACAAATTTACACCAATTTTTTAATACATCATTAAATCAATTTTTTTACAAGTAATAGAAAATTACATAGAGAACTACTTTTATGCATGGGCGTGAAATTTTCATTAATTAAAATTTGATCTTTCCTTTTGTTTTAATAATAATCACTGGAAAATAAAATATGTATTGAATATTGAAAAAACAATTGTGGATAATTATTATAATTAATTATAAATATAATAAAATATAATTAGATTATGATTAAACATTCTTGATTTGCTTATGATTTGCAATTAATTTTTAAATTTTAATAAAAAATAAATAAAAGAGTAATTTGCAGTATAAATATTTAAGTTTAACTCCCAGTTGCAAATAAATACTTAAGTTTAATTTTTTGCGGTAATAATAGCTAAGTTATATTTTTTGAACTCTGTAAGTACTAAACCGTTAAATATTAAGTCTTTATTCACGTGTCATTTTTTTATTGGTATATTTAAATTATTTTTTTAAAAAAAATAAAACTTTACTGATTTGGACCAATTAGGAAATGGTCACGTGGCAATTTACTTAACACTTAACAATTAGGTACGTACAAAAGTTTTAGAATTATAACTTAAATATTATTACTGCTAAAAATTAAACTTAAGTATATTATTTATAACTGGGAATTAAACTTAAGTATTTATGCCGCAAATTACTTTAAATAAAATAGAGAATATATATATATATAACTAAGTAATAATAAAAAATTAAAATTAAGGTTTAAAATTAATAACATATAAAAAAATTTAGTAGCATATAGAATTGACACCTTTTTTACAATAGTCAACGTCTTACCTAGAAAGAGAATTTGAATGGGATCCACTCCACATTGTCCAATCATTATCGATCGTTGATGAAACTTCCATCATCACATAATTAATTAAACATTTTCATTAATTAATTGCCTTTCTTTTATATTCTACTTAATTTCTTGTCGTAATTAATTAAGTGTACCAGAGTGATCACTCCAATAATTCGTAGCTAATTCATTGTTTTAAGATTATAATAAGTTATATAAATATAATGGTGAGTGTATTTATATATTGTTCGAATGTAATATATAATATAAGTAATTTTACAATAATATTGTTGCAATATTTATATAGATATAAATCACTTAAAAATGTTAATATATGTACTAGATATTAGAAAATGGGATAATAAGTTTGCATATTTATAAGAAATTATAAATTTCAATTTTTTTTTATGTGATGTTATATATTAACTTATAGTAGGCATATGATTTATTTTTGAGAAACTGAAATAATTTATGGTAAAAAAATAAATTTTAACATAGTTAATTGTACACGTATAAATTATAAATTAAATTAAATAGATACGCACGTAATTTATAATTAATTAATCGTATTTTAATATATTATAAATTATTTAAAAATTTTGAAAATTAACAAACAAGTATATTGTCATACAAAAATAATTAACTTATAACTTAGATATTATTACCGCCAAAAATTAAATTTAGGTATTTATTTGTAACTAAGAGTTAAACTTAACTAAGTATTTATGCCGCAAATTACTCAAACAAAAATAATAAAGTAAGCTCCTTTAAAATATATATTTATTATTTAAAATAGAGATATTTTATTTTTAAACTTAGTTTTGTTTTTATATATATATATTTTTATGCAAATTCATGTAGTAACGAACGGACTAACTTAAATCGCAACTAAAATTTACGTAACAATTCATGTAAAAATTACCAGAACAACTTAAACTGTAAATTTTAAAAAAATAAAAATATATATTTGATAATTCTTTTTTAATATATTTTATTTTATTTTAATGTCCTACTAAATATATAACAAATTTTGCTACAATCACTACAACAATAATGGTTTATACCAACGCCACTATTACCAACGCCAAAAAGTCCTCATTAAAAATGGTACTATCAATAACGACACTTACCTGTCGTTGGGACAACTATTATTATTTTTTTTTTTTAAAAAAAATTATCATCAATAACGACAATGTCGTTATTGAAAATACTTCAATAACGACATTGTCGTTGGGAAAAGTTTTGTATAATTTGAAAAATGGCCGTTGTAAAAGGGCGGTAATTCTCCCTCTTATTTCAGCTCCCAACGACATTGTCGTTGGTGACAGACTGACACGTTGCAGTGATCAGTCTGTCACCAACGACAATGTCGTTGGTCTATGTCGTTGGGAACTTCTTTGTATATAAAAAAAAATTGCAGCGAGCCTTCCTCATTTCTCAGCCAAAACTAAAAACCCTAACCCATTTTTCCTCTCTATTCAGCCACCTTCAACCCATTCAACCCTAACCCTAACCCATTCAACCCTCCTCTTGAAGCTACGTCCGGCCACCACCATCGTCCACCTGAAGTCGCGCGTCAGCTCAGCCCAGCACCGGGTCTCTCCTCCGCCTGAACCTCCGTCAGCCCACCGCCACCGGCGGCGATTTTTGAGGTATACCCTCATTTGTAATATGTATATATATTGTTTTATATTTATATATGTATTTATAAATATGTAGATAAATTTTGTTGTTTAGATGTTTGTAATATTTATTTTAAATATATGTTTAAATATATATGTATTTGAGTTATATGTATGTGTTTTTAATAATGTATGTATTGTTTTAAGTGATTGTAATTTTTTTTTCTTTTTAATATAGATGTGTATAATCTGAAAATAGTATGTGTGTTTGTATTTGTTTTTTTGTTATTTTTTGTATTGTAATAAATTTTTGATTTACTTTGAAACTTTGTAATATTTAAAAATGTGTAATGTATTTTAAAGTTGTAAAGATTGTATAAATCAGGTTTAAAATTTTTTGGGTATAGTGTAAAATATAAATGTTATGCTGTCCAATTTTTTTAAAAATTTCATATAGTAAAAAAAATTAGGTTAATTTAATAAATTAGTAATTTTTTTTATAAAAAATATTAAAGTGGTATTTAAAAAGAAAAATTATAAGGTAATAATTATTTATAAAAATTAATAAAATTAATGTTAAAATTAAGTAATTTAAGTAAATGAAATTTGTATTTTGTTTAAAAAAATAATAATAAATAATTAAATATTTAATAAATAACTTTTATTTATTTTTTGAATCAATAAATAACTTTTATTAGTTGAGAACAGATAATTAATAATTAAATAAGTAATGAATTTAACATTAAATAAATTCTTACAATAAAAAATATTAAGAAATAATTATATTAATAAAAAATATAATATTTTATTAAATAAAAATAATTTAAATAAAAGGATTTCGTTAAAATTTTGAGATAATAAAAATTTTGTTATTTTAATAATTTATAATAAGTTAATAGTTAACAAGTTATTTTTTAAATGGACAATTATTTAAATTAATATTTATTTAACAAAATTAGTGAAATAAATCCTAAAATTAAGTAATTGAATTTAAAAGATTTTTTGTATATTTATAAAAAAATAATAATAAATAATTAAATAATTATAAATAACTTTAATTAGTTGAATATAAATAATTAATAATTGAATAAGTGATAAATTTTATAATTAATAAATTCTTGTAATAAAAAAAATTAACAAATAATTTGATAAATACTATAATATTTAATGTAAGTATAGTTTAAAATAAAAGTTAAAAAAGGTTTCATAAAATGACATAAATGAAATTTGTATTTTGTTTAAAAAATAATAATAAATAATTAAATATTTAATAGATAACTTTTTTTTTTTGAATCAATAAATAATTAATCTCAGATGATGACCACCTCGCAAATGCCGCCAATGTCGTCATTGATAATAATATCAATAACGACAATGTCGTTGTTGATGCACTCAGATGTAAAAAATAAATAAATAAATAAATATTATTCCCAACGACTTTGTCGTTGTTGATAATTTTTATTCCCAACGACTTAAAAAGTCGTTGTTGATAATGGTTTTTCCCAACGAAGTATTCCCAACGACTTCTTACCAACGGAATGTCCTCATTGATGCGCAATACTGACGAAAACAGGGGTTTTTACCAATAAAATTTGTCCTCAGTAATGCTCATTTTTCTTGTAGTGAATGTAGGCTGCAGCACCTAAGAAATACAAATATTTTTTTTTTCTTTCTAAATAAGTATATATACTTATTATGTGAAGAGTGAAGTAGTCACAATTTTTTACCAAGAAGCACCATGTATTTCAGATGTCAGACTAACTATATTATTACGTCATTCATATTGGTATTATTGTTTTATTTTTTTAATCTATTTATTTATTTATATATATATAGTACAATCCATGTATATGATATATATATAATTAATTAATTAATTTACTAATTAATATTAATACATATTATATATATTCGATCATGAATTGATCTCCGACAAATTTGACCCAATTTTTGTTTGCCATGATCGAACTTCTTCTTTTTACCCTGCTAAGACACCTGGGATTTCAATTATAATTAATTTTGGATTAATTATAGTATATAAATATATATGTGTATATATAGTCATGAGATATTTATACATAATGGGAGACAGACGAAACACACATTAATATTAATAATAATTGACTTGATATATATGTCTATATATATCATAGATTTTGGCGTGTTTATTATTACTAATGTGTAAATAATATGTTTATTAATTCACAAATGTTTATTACTAATAATGCGTAAAATAAAATTAATCACTAAAAAAAATAATTTTTTTTAGTGATAATTTTTTAGTTAAAATATAATTTTTTTTAAATATACATTAGTTACAAAAATTACAATTTGTTGTGACTAAACATATTTTTAGTCACAATACTTGTTGTGACTAAAATTAAATTAGTGACAACTTGTAACTAAATACTATGTTTTAGTCACAAGTAATATTTTGTTGTGACTAAAAATCACATTTAGTCACAAAAAAATTATGTTGTGACTAAACAATTGTCACTAAAAGTAGCAGTTTTTTGTAGTGAATAATATTGTTTTGAAATGTGTCGCAAAATAATTATATTAATAGAATAAGTTGAGGAATATAATAGTAGTTCTTCTTTATATATATTTTTAAAATTTATTAATATTGATGAAATTATAAATTATACCGATAAATTTAGTTCCTAAATATTTTTACTTTATGTAAAATTAAATATATAAAAAGAAATGTGACATATATATTTAAGTTTAATTTTTAGTTGTAAATAAATATTTAAGTTTAAATTTTGACAATAATAATAACTGTTAAGTTAAGGCCACATGACAGTCTTTGATTGGTCGATCTAGGTTATGAAATATTTATTTTTTATTTAAAAATTAATTTAATTATATCAATAAGATAATAATTTGATACAACGTTCAACTATAAAAATTTTAGAAATGTAACTTAAATATTATTATTATTAAAGATTAAACTTAAGCATTTATCTGTAACGGAGAATTGAACTTAAACATTAAAAAAACAATAAAAAAAAGAAAAATTAAAACACGTAAAACTGCAATGTCATCAATGGAGAAAACTAAAATAATAATAAAATAAAATCACTAAAGAGAAAGTAAGAAATTATTATAAGCCAAAAATTAAAAAAAATCATAATATAATAAGATAAGCTTTCCCCCCATAATTAGCGCATATGACCCCATCAATTTATTACAAGATCCCATCGAGACCATGCAACTAAAAATGATCAAATCCAATCCTTAATATATATATATATGTATATATATATATATATCTCATATGATTTCTATATATTGAATTATAGACATATGTATATCATGAAGGTCTAGCTAGCTATAGACTTTTCAAATAATGTTGTTATCTTATATATTATATATGAAAAGAAAAAAACATATAGGGTTAATTGATCTTTATTATAGTTATTTATAGGATTATTAATTGGACATGAACTATATATTTATAATTAAATTATATTATCATATCAGTTGGTTTTTTGTCTCCGAGTTTGATTTAACGTGAAAGTTACACGTGAATATTTTTGACATGGGGAAAAATTAATTAACGTAAAGGTAAAATTAATTAGCTAGACTCCCTTTTTTGATCCCATTAGGGAAAAAGAAAGGAAAATAAACAATGAACTTTCCACACTGAAATCCATGTTTAGATGACGATTTATATGCGTAATTAATTAATTAAACTAAAGTAATTAATTAATTAGCTAATACCATTTAAGACTTTTATATTGCAAAATACTATTAGACTCTCTAATTTATAAAATGATGACTTTGTATTATAAAATAGTACTCTAAATTTAATTTTTAATAACTTTTTTTTTAATATAAATTGACTTTCTAACAAAAACGGATAATATTTTATCTAATTTTATCATAACAATTCAAGATCATGTTATATTATTAATTTTTATTTTGATAAAAATATTCTATTTAAATTTGTATCATTTTAGACAAAATAAATTCTAATTTATCATTAAACAAAACAGATAGTTCAATTAATAATTTTTACAAAAAAAAAAAACACAAACACCAAGTTAATATTTACCCTTATAAATTAATACTAATGTAAATAATTATTACATAATTAATGTTCATTGAATATTAATCTTTAATTTCCCTTCAAAAAAAAAAAAAGAATATTAATCTTTAATTATTACTTTTACCAATTTGAGAGAATAGATTCTTTCCCACAACGCAGTTTCGCATGTCCATAAATGCACAAGCAAGTACGATATTATTAAGTCCCCCCACTATATATATATAGAGAATATATATAATTAAGTATATATATACGTACAAACACGTACATATTATATATGTATATGTGTATAGTAATAATGTGAAAATATAATAACTATAAGTAGTAGTGGTATCGAATAATAAACACTTAATTACCTTCATGATTAGTTACGTATAGTACTGATATTTTTTTCTATGTAACATGATTAAATGCATTGTATATATATATTTAGTAAGTTCATCATCATTAGATCTACCAATCTAGTATATATCTAGAAAATATTTTTACATATATATGTGAAAAAAACAAAATGAAAGAGAGAAAAATTATAAACTTTATTCTTGCCCGGATTTTAACAAACAAATAAATTTCAAAATTAAATATCTTTTATATCTCAAATATATTTATTGCAAACTTCTCTCTCTTATTATCAACTTGAAGAAAAAGAAAAAGCAGTTTGCACCCCAGACAAGATAGCCAAGACAGAAAAAAAAAAAAAAAAAGTGACAAAGAGATATTATATTATATGATAATGATGATCATGAAGATGAAGATGACAATAAATACTATTATTAAAAAAAATATTTTTAATGATATTTTTTTTATGAGTAACTGTGACTTTAAATTACAACAAAAAATTATTTAGAATTAAAATGTAATTTTTTAGTCTATATTTACATATATAATATTATAGGGTTCATGGTTTTTCTCTCGTGCTCTATATATATATACACCAATAATTTAGTAAATTGTCTTATCAACAAAAAAGAAAAGAAAAAAGATAAATATTGTAAAAGGTGATCGCCTTTTAATTGTTATCTATTATTAATTAATGGTTTATGTAAGTTAGGTGGGAGAGATCGAGCTAGGGTTTGATTATTTCACTCTCTTTAGTTGACACCAATATTATAACAATATATTTATTTTTATATATATATTTTCAATTCAATATATTTTTCATATTTAGAAATATTATATATAATTAATTAATTTTAGGTGTAGTGTGTGGTATCAAATGGGATGAAGAAGTCAACGTCCTGTTATAATTAACTTTTGTGAGACCTTTCAATATAGTTAACAAAAAAGGCCAAGACCATAACATAAAGCTACATAATTACAGATGGAAAGACCACATCAATAAACCACTTCATTATTTACCTCTTACTTAATTACACTAATTTTAAATAAATATTTAATATTCAAAAGGAAAGATATTATCTATCTACACAACAATATTATTAATATAAATCAAAATAATATTTCTCTCTTAATTTATTTATTTATGTAACACCAAAACAAAAGGATCTTATTAGTTATAGAATTATATATATATATATATATATATAATATTTCTACGTAACTTATACATGCGTACGTAACCCTATATAGTACAACTTCAATTCATCAAAATATTATGTAAATATTTGTAATTAATGCTTGGATTATACCGACAAGTGGCATAATGGATCTGAGGAAGAAGAAGGTGAAGATGATGATCTTCCGAAACTACTCCAAATAAGATCGTTCTCATTGTAGTTTTGGTTGTTATTATTATTAACAATAATATTCGATGACGACGTCGTTCTAGAACGTAAGTACGGATACGAAGACAGTTGTACGACGTCGTTTTCATCTTGTTCAGTGCAAAACGACATGACGTTTTGAATGTCACCGAAACAATTACTCAATTGCGCCTTTGAAGCTGTTGTTGTCTCTTCTTCACGATTATGATGATGACCATTTAGCTGAGATGCCACAAGCCTGTCAAGGGCAATCCAGTCATTTACTCTGTTGTTGGATCCGGGTTTCGGGTGGTTTGAAGTGGAGGCGGGTTCGGTTTCCATAAGCATGTCGTATGACTCATCATCATAGTTAGTAGTAGTAGTAGTAGTACTATTGTTGTTGTTATTATTGTAAGCTTTGTATGGTGAAACGTTGTCGTTTAATAAAGGCATTGAAGGAAGAGTAGTAGTATTAGTAGTATTGTTGTTATTATTATTGGTTGGTGTTATTATCTCTTGAAGCCTTGGGAGATGCATGAAGTTTTGATGATGGTGGCCGAAAACTGCTTCACCGCCGCCACCTCCCATGGCGGTGTTTTTGCTCATGTGATGATACCGCTCGGTGGTGGAGATGTTGTTGGTTAAGGAATCATTTTCTAGCTTACATGTTCTTCCCATGTAATGAAGTATTTGATCCAAAACGCCGTCGTTTTTAGGGTATGACATCTGGTGGTGGTGGTGGTGCTGGTGTTGCTGATGTATCGAGTGATGAATGTTATTATTATTATTATTATTATTATTCATAATAATATTCGAATCACCTGACATGGATGATGATGTAGTGCCTTTTGGACTGTCTAGTGATTTTTGGTAATTTTTTTTCTTGAATACTCTGCATACCACCCAACCATCCTCTGAAACAGAATCACCAGCTAACTGACTGTTTGAAATCTATTTTTTCGAAATAAAAAAGAAAAAAAAAATTAGATTTACATAATAAATTAAATTAAAGTTAGGAGAATCAATCAATAATTTGAGATGATGATCATAATTGAAGAACATGTTAGATGGGCTTAGCTAGGGCATATGAATGTACTTACAACAGTTGAGTCATGAGTAGTAGTACTACTCTCATCTAATCTATATTCATGCATGATCCAATCTGATTTTTGACCATGTGGAGCTCTTCCTTTGTAGAACACAAGTGTTTTCCTCAGTCCAATTCTCTTAAAACCACTATAAATGATCTTATCCCGGCCCGTGGCCTTCCAGAACCCGGCCGCAGTTGCTCGGTTGGTTCGGGTTCCAGTTGGGTATTTCTTGTCTTTATGACTAAAGAAATACCAATCATTTTGTGGTGTAGATCCAATCTTACACTTCTCTAAAAAAGTTATCATCACAAAAAAATAATTCAGAAAAAATATTTCAAAACAAACAATTTCAACGAAATCTTTCAATTTCTTTTAACCTAAGTACGTACCTTGGATATCCCAGGGTTCGAGTTTGTTGAGATCAACTTCGCGAATTACATCAAGATCAATTTTTTCAAAAGCAACTTTTTTTCTCAAATAATAGTGAAGAAGCTCTTCCTCAGTGGGATGAAATCTGAAGCCAGGAGGCACTTGAGACTGGCCATTAATAGATAGATTCATATCTTCAGACATAAAAGAAATTAGAATTAATATACTTTGATGATGATGATGATGATCACCACCACCAATTGTGAATATTAAAGTTAGTTTTCTATATAAGAAATGAACATAATAATCAAGTAGAGAGAGAGAGAGAGAGAGAATGAAGAAGGAGAAAATAATAAAAAGATAGATGTGCATAAAGGGGTAAGGAAGGTCATGATAATTTATAATGGGATTGAAGCTAGGGTCCAAAAAATTGCATGAAAAGCTTAAGGTATCATGGCCATTAGTGTACTTAGAGGTGGGGTCCACTAGTTGAGCCAACCACCTAAAACTATATATATAGCTAGCTAGGAGGGACAAAGGACCCCACCAAAAAAAAAAAAAAAAAAAGGAAAAAGAAAAAACTAGAGAGTATGTAGGGTTTTCCATAGTAGGGTCCATTGTGTGTAAGTATATGTAGTAAAAGAGTTAAGCCCTATTATATATGAGTAAAGCTAAAAGGTAAAGTGTGAGCCTTGGAAAATGTTTGTACCTTACTAACCTCTCCTATTAAGGAGCTCGTTCTTCTTAAATTGAGGAGTTATAAAGTTCAATTAGGACACTTCCTCTCTCCGATGGGTGATCGGAGAATAACATTCGATACAATTTCTTAATGGTCTCTTAGTTCGGTTTAGTGCTTTCCGTCGGTCTCTTAGACTGCTAAAATAGTTGTGTATAGGCATCTGAAAGTGTTATTCTGTTAAGGTCACTTTTAATTGTATTGCTTATAGTATTTATTTTAGATTGAACTAGTTAAATACTAAGAATTTGAATAGAAAAGATAAAGAGTATTGTAAGTAACTTTATCTTGTAAAAATGTTGTTTGTGATCAACAAATTTTTTCTGATTTACCAAAAAAAAAAAAAAAGAATAAACATATTTTAATTTAAAAATTATCACAAAATACTTTTAGGTTTCATTTAAATTCAAGGTAATGAAAATGAACGTAATCTGCATTGAATGTTCGTTATATATGGTGATATAAGAATTTTTTTATATATTTTAAATTTTATTTTATTATATATTCTTATTAATTTTTGTATTTTCATTCCTTCCCACCAAATTAACGTAGTTTCATAAAACATAATAATATGGGAATTGTGAATAGGAAAAAGGTTTGATGGATGGAGTGGGAGAGAGAGGGGATGGACACATCTTAACTATGACTTTGGAGCTTAATATCTATTTGAAAAGAACATGTGAAACCACCACTATCCCACAAAACAAGCACACCTCTCACTATAGACACTATATATATATACCTCTAATCTATTTAATTAATTCTCTGTGGAACGTCACTACTTTTACTTGTGCAACCACCTCAACGACAACAACAACAACAACAACAACAACAAAAACATTAACATATGTATATATTGTATGGGGTCGGAGATACTGAGCTATCATTCATGGTCCCATCGACGAAGAAAGATATCATGATAAATATATATATATATATATATTCCTAAATAGCATGATATGTACCTTCATTTTCTAATTCAACTTCTTGTCTATAAATAACTATGAAACTCATCTATACATCTCATTTTTCTAATTGCAATTCAACTAGATAGCTAACCAATTGTATTGGGTCCAAAAATAATTTTTGGGCCCAAATTATCGAGGTCGGTCTTAAAGTATATATAAGGCTTAAAGAAAATTTTTTTTGCAATATTTCTTTTGTGTAGTGGTGAATTTTTTTAAAACTTACGAGTTTTAAGATTCAATCCTTTATATGTTTACACATTAAATATTTCTGAAAAAAAGTTTAAAAGTTGAAAGTTGGAAATTGATGTGATGACTTCTTAACCTAAAATAACAATCTCTACTACTAAACTAAAAACTATTTCGTTATATTTTTTTTATTTAATATTTTATCGATCTACATAATTATAATTATTTTTTTGCAATTTTGGAGCCCTAAACGTTTGGGACCCCAAAGCGTACAGTTGACTCACCGCATCCCATGGTCAACCCTACTTATTATAAGAATACATATTGGTATCTTAAAAATTATTGATGAAATATGTGCATTTTCAAAAGATTTTTTCTATTAATTTGAGCCCGTGTAAGCCCTAAGCGCGTACCTAACTCGCCTTAGCTTACACCAACCTAGTATATTGTTGGTGTCATAATAAGTCAATTAATTAATTGGTCATTTAAACTATAAGGCTTTATTTGAATTTGGATTTTAATTGGTCAATTTATAGTAGGAAAAAAAAATGGATAATTACATCACATACTGAAATTTTTAAGTATATTTTACTTTTATACTGTGGGGATGGAATTTTTTCAAAAATACTGTGTAAGTTATATACAATTAATGTACTGTGTTAAGTTTTCACTGTTGTTCTACAATTGTTTTTTAGTTGTTCTACTATTGTTTTTAATTGTTCTGTTTTGTGTTCCACTATTATTTTATAAAAATACAGTATTTTTAAAAAGATTTCTGTGTGACAGTATTTTTGTAAAAATCAACTTAAATTTCAGTTATTTTGTAAGTTTCCTAAAAAAATATTATAAAATTTGATACAAGACCTTTTTCAATAAAACTATACTATTTTAATTATTAAAGTTTCAATTTTTCTAAAAATAGAATTCTTAATTCATATTGATTCAATCCTTTGTATGTCATTCTTTTTCCCTCTTATTAAAATCAAAGATCCAAACAAGGCCTAAATATTTGATATATTTTAATTTTGAATGAATATAAAAATGTTACTTACTTTAATGATGAATATTTTATTAATTTATACAAATGATCAATGATAGGTACACTTAATTAAGCACACGTTTAATACAATTTATATATTCTAGCGGCTGCTAAATTAATTATTGCATAAAAATATAATAAAATTTTAATAAGTTTTTTTTTTTCTTATATACTAATAAAACAGTGATTTTCAAAATTTATTTTTTACTTTTTTTATTATATTTTTCAACTTTTTCTTTTGTCCAATGATTTTCTTATACAATAACTACTGAACCTTTTGATATTTGATATGAGAGATTAGACAAAGAAATTCGTAGATCAACAAAGTCTTTTCTATTTTATATTTATGTAATATATATATATATATAAATATTCCTCTATAGATCTACTAATTGTTATAAATATATTTATATATATATAATGAAAAGTATAGTTTACCATTTAGTTGTTTGATTTTTTTGTTGCATGAGATGAACATATCGTCCCCTTTAAAAGGGTTTGGCCCAAGGATATCATATCAAAATTCGTAAAGTATGATTGCCTAAAGGGGAACACTTATTAGAGTTATATATATATATATATATAATATTTATATATATAATATTTATATATATACTTATCAATTCATTAACAAGTGGTTGATGAGAGAGAGAGAGAATTGCGTAAAGGAAGTAAACTGTTGTTAACTTCACTCCAATAATTAATTTAGATAAACCCTAATAATATTTGGAACACAATATAAATTCAATGAAGGTTATTGATAAAAAAAAACATACATATATACATATCTATATATTATTGAATATTTACATTTTTAATGTAATTATACAATAGTTACCCGGTTTTGAGATTGGATAGATCTTAAAAATATAAAAATTATGAGACTTTTATTTTTTAAAAAAATCATTGAAATATGTATATTTTTAAAGAAAAAATATTTTTTGGTCCTTTAGGTTGGGTGGGCCCTAACTAGGCATGGCCTAATTCACCTTAGCCCATACTCGGGTTTGATGCTTATATCTTTTTATGACCTTCTATAACAGGTTACTAACTGGTAAAATTTTTATTATTAGACTCAAAATAATTATAATTAGTTATATACTTAAAATAAATTAATTTTTTAATTAAAATATTTAATAAAACATTTTTCACAACTATTGTTTATAAATATTTTTTATTTTTATTTATAAGAAAATAAATTAAATCAGGTTAGTAGCATGTTATAGGTAATTTATTAATTATTTGTATTTAATTTTTAAATTAATCACAATAGTTAACAATAATCCAACGAGTAAAATAAATATAACCGTCGTGATTATATATTTGATGCAATTATTAAAACCTCCTCAATATAATAAGATTACATTTTGTGAGTAGTAAATAGAAGAAAACAAATCAAACATTTATAAGATTATTAAGGTATTGCTGTTTTGACTTTAATTAAATGGATTTTAGGATGGAAATCAAATAAATAAATTAATTTCTAGTTATTCTATTTTCTAATATTTTGATTGAATCAATATTCTATATATATAATATATTTAAATCATACCAAATATAGCATTATACCAAAACATATTATAGGGTTAACTTATGGCTTGGAACGTAGTTAAGTGTAATATAAATTAAGAATTAAAGTTTATGAAAATTTAAACATTCAGGCAAATATATATACACATTAAAAATTGAAATATTTTCTATTATTTTTATTCTTATCATAAAAAATTTCCTTACTAAAATTTAAGCTTTTGATCAATGACGCATCATTGGTGGAATCTGCCAAAAAATTATATTAGGAGCCAAATTAATACATATTAGAAAAAATTAATGAAAATTTATTTAATTTTTTTACTTGTAGCTTAAAAAATATCAAAGGCGACACTCTCCTGCACCCCAAGTTTAATTATTGGGTAATTAAATACCAATTTGAATCCTGTATTTTGTAAAAGTTATCAATTAGACTCTTTGTTTTGTTAAATGACAAAACAAACCCTCTATTTTCTAAAATAGTACAAATATCACTCTGAACTGATTTTTTGTCAGAATAAAATTTGATAATTATCCTATTTAAAGATGTTATGAAAAAATTATTTATATTTTCTGTATCTGTTCGTGTTAGGAATTGTTTTCAAACTGGTTATATTAAAAAAAAAAGTTGTCAAAATTTATATAAGTTTAGGGTTTTAATTTTACTATTTTAAAAAATAAAAAGTACATTTTGTCATTTAACAAAACAGATGGTCCAATTAGTAACTTTTGTAAAACACATAGTTCAAAATAGTATTTACTCTTAATTTTTTAATATTCACATTTATTATTTTTTTTATTACCTTTAAAGTGTATTCGAAAGCTATATATTGTAATTTAAATTGAGAGTAATAGTTAGGTTTAATACATTGGTTATTTGTAGTTTTATAAAGAATGTAACTATTATATGGTATATATAATTAATGTTGTAATGTTATCTATAAATTTTGAGTTTAAAAAATTAAATTTATGATTATAGTTTGTATGCTTAAAATTAAATAAAAATATATTTTAAGTTTCCACTATTTTAAGTTTTAGAAAACGATAAGATTGCTTTTAAATCCTATCCCTATCAGAGCGATAAGAAACGTGTAATTTGAAAATAAAATATTTTACTCAAACAAACCAGCACCACGAATTATTTAATTATATAAATGCATTATTTTCATTGATTACATTACAAATTTCTAAATACATTATTTTCAATTATTTGTGTGAGATATTTTGTTCCAAACTAATAAATGCACACACATAATAATTATTCGACAAATAAACCCTTATAAATTAGATAATTTTGTCCAAAAATGTGAATGAGTAATTTGACATAATAATGTGTGTGGAATATATATACTACAAGCTTTGACTCTATCTCTCTTTATATTTTATATTTATATTATATATGTACGTATTAATTTCATTAATACAAACCCACTTAGAAAACGAACTTTGATAACAAATAGCTAAAAGAACTTGAGTTATTACAAAAACATAAGTAATTATATAATACACTAAAGTCATCCAAAACATCATCACAAAACGACAGTGTTTTATCCATAACATCTACTTGCCTTGTCCACATATTATATACAATAGAATTTTGCAAAAGTACCCCCTAACTTTACTTTATTTACACTTTGTTGTTGAATTCTTTCAATTATTTTCATTAACATAATAACATGATAATTGGTACTCATAATTAAACTACCTCATTTATGAATAATACTATTTCAAACTTTGAATTAAGATCGTTAGATGTTGATTTGTGTGACCCCACACTATTTAATAATTAAATAATTAATTAATTAATTAATTTAAAACCCTAACTACACACGTGTGAGTGGCACGCTTACATGGGCGCTAAATCTCCATGTACGTACGTACGTAACGTTCCCATATAATTTTTTTTTTCGTTATTAATTAATTAATCTTTTTATTAATAAAAATAATAGTACGTACGTATAATGTGAAACCAACAAAATGCATATATATATAGATTATATAATAATGACATCATTGGAGTTTAAACTTGCGTAATTAAATAGTAAATTAAGAATCGTATTAATAACACTACAACTAATTAATACATATTTTATTATATAAAAATAATATTAAGATAGTATATAATAATATAAGAGTCTAGAAAAACATAATGTTAATATTATTAAAAGTCAATCCAATTAGTTTTAACAACCTTAGTCACTACAACTCCATAGCATGGATCCATGTGGCCAACGTTATCTCTTATTAATTATTATGATTGTGTTTTCAATACATATATATATATATAATATTTTATATAAATATATTTACTTTGCCCACTTGCCATTCATTTTAGTGCCCCATATATATATATTTTAACGGTACCACTAAAATTATTTAACATAATGTAAGAAAAAGAAAATTATAAACATATATAAAAAAATTGTGTGTTCTGTTATGAGATCTCCAATCTAATAAATATATATATTATATAATATATATATATATATATATGTGTGTGTGAACTTTAATGATGATGGTTAATACTCAAAATTCTATGGCTAATCATGATTTTTTTGGGAGACAAATTGACGGAGCAACCACTTCTACTAACCTGCACTGGAGACATCTCATCTAAACCCCATCACCTTATTATATATTTTCATTTAATTAATTATTTTTTAATTTTTTATTTTAATTCTTGTTGGGTTTTTAAGTAGTTGAAAATAATATTGTTTTGTTTATTTATTCAAAAAAAAAAAAACAACAGAATTCTTTGTTATCCAACGGTCGATATGGAGAATATACCTTTGTGTTGTTGCTTTTAATTTATTATGTATATAATAATTCCAAATTTTGTTTCACTATATTATTATATTATTAGTTAGCTGAGTTCATTATTAGTGTTAATAATGAATTAATAACTTATTAATGACGTGATTTATTACAACACATTATAGGGATTTATAATGAGAGAGAAAATTAAAGGTGGAAAGATTGATATGACTTATTATTGAAATGTGATATGTATGATTTATATTAATTTCAGTGTGAACTTTTATAAAACATTATTGCTATATAATCACACATAATTAATATTAGAGTATTGTTATTAGGTATCAGTAGTACTTAATACTTTTTTGACATGTCGTGTTGCGATTGCATGGCTACCGATACTTCCTAAAGGCTATTATATTAAATTACATGGGACTCGATACTTAGTTTGACTAATAGCGATATTGACACATAGGATGGTGCTAAACACCGCTGGTACCATTTAGCATTTCTCATAATATTATAGTTCTTAATAATTATTTAATTAAAATGTAATTACAATATGAGCATTGTTATAAGCTACCAGCGGTGCCTAGTACCTTCTCGACATGTTACGTTGTGATTGGTTAGCGATACTTCTTAAAAACTATTATATTAAATTATATAGGACTCGATACTTAGTCGGACTAATAACGATACTGACACATAGGAAGGTGCTATGCACTACTAGTGCCCTTTTTCTCTTACACTAATTATAAGTATGATGATTCTTTTAACATTTCTCTTTATAAAAATATTTAACAAAGATTAGAATAAAAGGTGGGCCCACACCGGGCCATATGATGATGTTGATGAAAACTATAGAAGAAAACCATTTAAGGAAGCCGATGATGTTGTTGAAAAATGTTATTAACACAAACAAATATCTATTATAAAGTACAGCAATACATATACTTTTTATGTTATAAATATATATTTATTCTATATAAAATATATAAAATATAATTATGTAATAGAATTTTTAGTTTAATTATATTTTTTGAAATTTTTATGCTAACTTTAATATATGTTATATTATTATTTAATATAATATTTTTTTTATTAATTTTATAATATTATTATATCTATTTAAAAATAAAAATTATGTAAATCATTCTCTGATTCACTAAAAAAATTATGTAAATATCTTATATAATGAAAATTTAAATTTAAAATATTATAAATAATTTTTATTACATTTTTAATTTTATTAATTTAACTTTAAATTAAAATAAAAGAAAATTCTGCTTAATCGGACACACAAGAATTCATCATGATATCACTTGAGTTTTATTGTATATATATATAAAATACGTGTATATATAATTACATCTAAATGACATATTAATATAGTCGCAATAGCTAAAAAAATCTTCAAATATTAAAATTTTAATCTCTATTTTAAAAATTAAAAAAATATATTATTTAATTAAAAAAAATTAAACATACATATATTACATCTAACATTACTTAATTAAACCTAATTAAAAAAACTTATTATAGATTGCACTTAACATAAAAATATATTTGTACATCTTAGAGAAGATAGATTAACAAATGTTTACACACACCAACTTGGGCCTTGGGCCTAAATTAGGATAATTAGTCTGGTCTTAGCACATGTAGAAATTCTTCCATTAGTGGAGTTATTAATCAAAGGATTACTTATATTGGGCCTGGTTAGTCCGACCCGATTCTATGGGCCTATAAATAAGACCAGTATCTTTTAGAGATTTCATAATATGATTATCAATAGAAGAAAAATTACAACTTTATTGTAATATAAAATACAAGAATAATATTGAAATTTTGATTCTAAAGCTTTACGTGGTTAACTCTTATATACAGACCTCCATTATTTAAACACTCAAAATCAATAACAGTGACTCGTAAACTATGTCTAAACCAAGTAAAAACTTAATGTATTACAAATTAAATAAGTATTATAATAAAGTGGTATTATTGCCAATATTTAGAGAAAAGTGGTATTTTTGATAAATTATGTTTTCTTATTTATTTTTTAATTCATTAATTACCTCATTAATTTCTTAGGGTTTTGTGAGCATCATGTGTCACAATGACGACATTTTTGTACACTCCATAGTCCATATTGCTATAATCATTTGAAAAAAAAATAAAAAAATCATAGAAAATTATTATGGAGAAAGTAAAATATTATATACAGTACTTGATGAGATAATTAGCACTAGTAGTAGTACTACCTTTCTTACCTTGTCTTTTTACTTTTTCTTTTTGTGGGGTTGGAAGTGTTTTTTTTTTAATTTACATATGATTCAAGATTATATATTTAACTATATATAGTATTCCAAGATTCCTTCCAAAACAATCATGTAATAAAGTAGTGGAGTAAATCTCTCATTACCAATACTTTTAAAAAAAAGAATATATATATATATATATATATCTCATTACACTGTTAAATTTAATAAACATATGATTTGCATGCAACATGATAAATATTGTTGTGCTATATTATATATTATTTCTAGAATTACATTATATATAAAATTATTATTAATATCAAAGAACTATAGGGTTTAGTGAATCTAGCTATTAGCTAGCTAGTTCCTCTCTTGTTATATTATTTAATAATTAGTATAGAAATGAATTAAGCATTATTAGTATAATATATTTATATATATTTAGACCAATATTGTTTAATTTGCTTCCATTTTTGTCGGATGTAATATATTATTCACATAAGTATATTCCTTCTGTTTGATGGAATTTCGTTTTTATAAATGTTTGATATATATTGTATAGTTTAATTTTTTGTCAGACCAAAAAATAAACCTAATTGTATAATTTTTACTACTCTTTATATAATAAAATCGTCTTCATTTTTTTTTTTTAAGGATATTCATCTTCATCTTGGAAAAAAAATGCTATCTATTCATGAATGTATATAATAATCTTTTATTTTATTGGAAATTATCATCAAATTAAAGTAATCCTTTACGAAAAATATATGTATATTTTTTGGAAACTAAATATTCGAAAAGTTAAGAAATTAAATGATTAATTAAGTGAATGACATGGAGAATTTTATATTCATTTTAGGCTTTAAAAATGTGTTAAAGATAATTAAGTTTTACTAAGTCTCATTATAAACAATCTAGGTTTTTCACAAGAAAGAAAGTTTGGAAAAGTTTTTATTCCCAGTTATTTTCTTAGGGCTTTTCTCTTTTTTTTTTTTTTTTTTTTTGTCTTTGGCATTGTAAATTATTTACAATTTTTCTAAAATTTTTAAAAAATGAAACTATAATAACTATATAATGAATATTACCATAAAAAAAAAATATTACCATAAAAAAATTGAAAAAAAATATTTTAACATTTTGGATGTAAAAATAATTGACTACAAAATTATAAAAGAATGTTATAAGTATCACTCCTCTATATATATAATTAATAATTATTGATGTTTCTTATTTTGATATAGAAAAATATATGAATTTTTTTAATTCGATCGAAAGCAGAGTTTATGGATACATAAAGCTACTTTAATTTAATTTTATATATATTTATATAAATTGCTCGATCGATCGTGTACTTTTGAAAGGAATTAATTATTGGTGAATGATTAAGTATTCGTGTAATTAATATATTATAATTATATCAATACAGCTAATTATTATGATTAAGTTAAATAATAAAAAGTTTCCTTAAAGAAATTATTATTTAAAGAATGGTAAATACTATTTTGGACCCTATATTTTGTAAAAATTATCAATTAAATTTTTTTTTATTAAATGACAAAATGAACCTTATATTATTCAAAATGGTAAAAATAGGACACTAAGCTCAACTTTCAACAATTTTACTTATTAATATAACTAATTTTAAGATAATTTCTAACGCGCACAGAATATTTCTAGTTTTGTCATAACATCTTTAGATTGGATTATTATTAAGTTTTAGTTTAATAAAAAAATCAATTCAGTGTCCTATTTATAAAATTTTTGAAAATACAAAATCTATTTTGTCATTTAACAAAACAGTTAGTCTAGCTAATTGGTAATTATTATTGGACTTATTGTTTTGGTAAATAATAAATTAAACTTTTTATTTACTAAAATAATATATTTAATTTTTTTAAAAAAAATAAAACACAATAATAATCTATCTAAAAGTGTTAATTATGATAAGATTAGTTATATTTTTTACATAAGTTCGTGTTAAAAATTATTTTTAAATTGGTTATATTAAAAAATAAATTGTAAAAAATTAAATTTAGGGTAGTAGTTATTTTATACTATTTTAAAAAATAAAGGATTCAATTTATCATATAATAAAATAAATTGTCTAATCAGTATAAATTTTACAAAACACAGAATCAAAAATTATATTAACCCTTATTTAATGTTATTAATTTTTTGTGTACAAAGATATATATATATATATATATATATATAATTAGAAATTATACAAAAAAAAAAAAAAAAGCGTGCATACTTTAACAAAAAAGGTAAAATTAAAGAAGGTTGAGCTTTTGAGAGACAAAGGTAAATAAATATATAATCACATGTTAAAAGCATATAGATATTTTATTCAATTCAAATATAAAAAGTTTTTTAAAAAAAAGATATAAATATATATATATATATTCAAATATCAACAAGTTTTAAAATTAAGGAATTTTAGTTTGAACTATCATTTATATTTTGAAATCGGTCGTAGTAATGCATTTTAATTAAATTAGTGTATAAAATTTAATGATAGATGGTATATCTTTGGCAAATTAAATAAATTACTTTTATATATAGTAGTACTGTTATATTAATTAAGAATATGGATATTAATTTTGTTAAAAACAAATAAATAAGGATTAATTGTTACACAATATATATATAATATTGTTTGAAAAAATTATTTCAATATCTATAGATTAAAAAAAACTTAAATCAATTTAAAGTTAATTTTTCTCAAACATAAGTCATTTTTTTACCAAAAAATAAAAGGGAAAATTAACTTAATTTCTTTTGATTTTCCACTAAACAAATTTAAATATAGTATTTATTTACCTAAAATTAAAGTTAACTAAAAGAATTAGCTATATAGTAATTAATGAGTAATTTATCTAAACAGATTATTAGCTTTATAAAGCCACTTTAATAAAGTTCACGGCTATGATAGTGAAATTATTGCTGAATGATTTATTTTTTCAATCATATATATATATATAAATATATTTCCATCATACTCAATTAATTCATCTATATTTATTTCATTATATTTTTTAAATAATAATTCATTATTACAATTTGCCCTTGAAGTAGGGTACTGTCTGGAATTGAGAACATTCCAACAATCCCTTCTTGCTAGTATTTGCTCTAGGTTTTAATTAAGATCATCACTATATAAATATATATATTAATTATCAAGTGGTTGGGATTTTTTTTTTATTATTTTGTCAAATTAATTAATTAATTTCATTATGTCTTTCAATTCCTAAAACCCTAAATTTATTGTTGTCTTTTGAATTATATGTCACCTTTTCTTTTTCTTTCTATAATTGCTACTTTAATCTTTTCTATATATTATCTTGATGTTAATTATTTGGGAGTTAGTTTATTATAACATATATATATATATAGGTGTGTTGTTAAAGAGAGAAAAAAAAAACTTTTAAATGGTCTCACATTGCATCAAGTCAGTTATGATCTTTATCAAACACATCAATTCCATTATATTAAATCAAATTATTTTTCAATTAAATTTTACGACCACTTTTAATTTGGCCAGGGATGGTTAATTTTTGTGAAAAGTAATAATATATAATAATTAACCTTATATATATAAATGTATAACTTTAATTTATATTTCTGCATTATTCTTTTGATTATATTTTGGTATTTACATATATTGGCAAGATATAAATTTTAACAAAAGTATGTAATACTAGATAGTAGATATAGATAAATATTAATTATTTAAATTTTTAAGTGGAACCATATATGCACTTTTAATTGTAGAAAATCATTTTCAAGTTGGAATATTTATAAAACTTAAAGGAATAATAACTATAGTAGTTTTTTATTTATGTTTTCATATATCCAAACAATATGCATGTACGTAAAAAACACCAAATTAAAGTATATATTTCTAGCTATAGTAGCTGGTGACATAATATATACATATATATATATATATATTAATTTTTATGGATAGATATAGAGTTTGATTTTTATCTGAGTTTTCATAGACAAATCATCATGACTAAAGAAATTATCCCAAAAGGTTTTTGTTCTTGTGTGTAGAGTAATTTCTTTATGTAATTAAATTTAGTTATATAAGTAGCTATATATATACTAAATATGCTTTCGACCTTCTTTTCACAATAGGTATTAGCCTCTAGCCTCTAGGGTTATCTATATAATAATCTATTATATATTTATATTATATTTATATTAACACGCACATTCACACCCACATAGAAGTAAAATAGAGCGACTCTTGAAAAAAAAAATTATATGTGTATTTTAATTAATTATATATGATATATATATATTTGTAATAAAATATAATTTTTATTGTCATAAATTATAATATTAGCTTTTAAGTTAGATAATATATAGTATAAAAGTTAAAAGTGTAAATTTCACCAAAAGTTTTTTTAGATATTTACGGCTAAATTTTTTTAACCTCACAATTATTACATATATAATTTTAATAAAAAATTAGTACCAAAAATAATTTGTTTTACGATTTTGTTATAGTTGTACTCTTTTTTGGCTATCAAATGTCAACTCAAAAATATGTTACAACATATTATTAGACTACGTATTAAATAAGCTAAAAAAAATGTGTCAACAAATATTTTTGAGTTGACACTTAATTAATGAGCTTAATTGATACTTAACAGCTAAAAAAAGTACACAACGTACTACAATAAAATCGTAAAATATTAAGGTATTTTTGCTGCCATTTTTTAATTAGAACTATATGTATAACAATTACAAATTAAATATTAAGAAAATTTTATCGTATATATCCCTTTTTCTTTTAAGTTTATTTTTGCTCATGTCTTATCAATAAAAATTATATTCCCTCATTTTAAATCTTTTTTTGAAATGAAAGTCATCATTTTATTAAATGAGTAACTCAGTTACCAAACTAGGTAACAAAACAACTGAAACAGTGTCTAAGTTGAAGAGGCAATCAGGATAGGATATAGAGGCTCTCGCAAAGGAGTGAGTCACTACATTTGCTGATCGTTTTACAAAATGAAAGGAAACATTACGCAACAAGGTTTTACAATCACTTATAATTTTGCCAAACATAGAAAGCATAACCGTAGTCCCTCACTTTAAATCTTAAATCAAAATTCTCTATTAAAAAGTGGTATTTCATATTTTGTTAAACCAATTTAAATTTAACACGTCAATTAATTTTGTATTAAATAATTAAAATTTTTAACTTGTCAACAAAAATAATTAGTATAATTAAAGGATCTTGATTCTTAAATACTACCAACGTACCCCAAGCTATATATATATATCTATATTTATATTTATATGTTTGAAAAAGTGAGCTATATATATATCTATATTTATATTTATATGTTTGAAAAAGTGAGCTATATAGTATATATGTATAATAATTAAGTTAGGTTCCTTAAATAGTCAACGATTATTTAGAGAGGATGGCCATGTTTGTGGGCAAAAATCACTTTTTTATTATTAATATTATATTATACCATTATTTACATATTTTAATATTCAATAGATTGAAAAACCACGATTAATATAACCATATATATTTCAAACATGATCAATCTATTATAGGGAAAATTAGTTACACCTTTCTTTCATATAATTTATATATTAAAAGATGAAATCTTCTTTTATAATTTATAGAAATCGATATTTGATTGGTTTGTGATTTAAAAATTGTATTTTTTAAAAATGTGTTTTGGAAACAAAAATTTAAATTTTATAAGTGAAAAATTGTTTCTAAATATGTGATTGATTATAGTGTGTGATTTAATATTTTTGAGTTTTAAAAAATTGAACATGTGATTAGTTGAGAATCTCAAAATAAAAAAGTAAAAGAATAATTGGAGAGTTTTTAGATTCCATGATTTGAAAACATAAAAAATATAAAAATTGTGTTTTCATTTTTTAACCTAAAACTCAAAATAATATTCAAATTTTGTTTTTGAAAACAATCAACCAATCAAGAATTCTTATGTAGACCCCTACCATTTTAATTTTCAGAAACATAAAACAGTTTTTAAATCATAAACCAATCACACTTAAGAATTAAGACAATTGGCCGGTTTTTGGTTGAGGTAAGTTAGGTTCGTGATTAGAGTCCACCCATCTTAAAAGCCCTAATAAAAAATATATATTAAAAAATATAAATACTTTTTTAATAATTTTTTAAAATATAATTTATTATTATAATAAGGGTCTAAATTTTTTTTCTAAAGCCTATTTGAACTCAAAGAGGGTGCCCTATTTAGGCCCAAAAAATCTTTTAACAAAAAGATCTTAAATTTAATTTTTAAAATGCCATATTTTATTATGAAAAATTATTTATTGTATTTTCAAAATACTATATTTTAGATCTACCACTATATTCTATATATACTAACAGAACATAATTTTTAGCCAAAAACTCCAATTAGCTAATCAAGACAGACCTGATTATATATGCATTTTATACATACGTGTATATTCACAACAAAATTTGTGACTAAAAATAAAAAAATTGTGACTAATTATTAATTATCATTCCTATGTTGTGATTAAAAGGTTCGGAGCTAAATGTATTAGTCACAACAAATTACAATTTTTTGTGACTAAATGTAGTTTTAGTCACAATGCTTGTTGTGACTAAAAATAAATTAGTAACAACTTGTGTCTAAATACTATATTTTAGTCACAAGTAATTTTTTGTTGTGACTAAAAGTTACATTTAATCACAAAAAATTTAAATTGTGACTAAAATGTTGTCACTAAAAGCAGTTATTTTTTGTAATGTATATTAATTATATTAATTATAGCTAGTCAAATATATAAATAATTAATGAAAAATATAGTCACTTGAATTAGGGTTTAAAAATTATTCATTATTCAACGAAGCTTCGAACATAATATATATATATATATATAGATATATATATATATATATAAATTTACTTAAAAAATTCTAGTGAAAAATCAACATCAACAATCGAAAGCCCATAGCTAAGACGAAAACATATAATTCAAGATTAATTCTCTGTAATTTATTAGGTCATATGCATGAATATGCACGTTTTATTTATTGTATTATGGTTGACATTAACATGAAAAATGGTGATGCAGTAATAATAAATAAATAATATTTTCAGATCCTTTTAAAAAATAAAATATATTTTCTTACCCTATTATTAAAAGGACCCACTTTATTATATATTCAGCTAATTGGGTCGAGGTTTATTAATTAATTAATTTATTTTGTTATTAAAAACGTGTTGAGAGATAGAATGTATTATGAGTAAATAAAATTAAGCAATTATTTAGGAAGAGAAAAATATGAAAGTGTTTTTTCACTTTTCATTTTTCTTGCAATGATAAAGTGTTTGGTGACTATATAAATAACTTTTGACAAATCAAAAATATTAAAAACATATACTAATTTTTTTAGAATTTTTTTTTTTTTTATATTTTTACACTTTAATTTTTTATTTTTTTTTTTACAGAATTCCACACAGAAACTCTTATAGCAACTAACGGAGCAACCTAAATCACAACCAATATTCGTATAGCAACCCACGTAAAAACCACCGAAATAACTCAAACCATAAATTTTAAAATAAAAATTAAAAAAATATACATGAAGTAATTCCTCTTTTTTTAATAGCAATATTCTAAATCAATCGTCTCATTTTTTTTATAAGAGCACTCCTTTAGAATTCAAAAATAAAATGATAAGTTTATGAAAAATTGCACGTAATAATATACAAACTTTTTAATTTAAGAAATTAATTACGAATTTTCTTCTAAATATTATTGCATTAATTTATCTATATATATTAGGAAAAAAAAAAGATAATTAAGGAAAGTTTTTACAATGTAAAAAAAATAAAAATCAAATGATATAAGAAATCAAGACAGATTATTTTTCATCAATATTTTCAAAAATACTTTACAATATATAATAAACAAAATACAAAAAAAATCAAAATTTGTGGGAAGTGTAATTAAATAGTTTTTTTTTTTTTCCGAAAAACTTAATAATGACAATAAAGACATGAATATTGAGATGATTTTGTTGCACATTTTTCACGAAATGTGTTTGTGTAACTATTATTATTATTATTATTATTATTATTATTAGGGTTATTTGCGGCAAAACCTCTTAAAGTGGATAGGTTTTTGCAACTAACCCCCTAATCTAAAATTTTGGTGGTAAAACTACCTAAACCACTAGTCCGTTAGCAATTAGTCCTTTCCATCCATTTTTGGCTGTTAAGTGCCAGGTTGGAATGTCCACGTGTACACAGTGTACACGTGGCACAATTTTATTGGTCCACCTAAAAAATTAATTAAAAAATAAAAAAAAATTAAAAAAAAATAATTATTTAAAATTAAAAAAAAATTATAAATAAAAAATTAAATAATTTTTTTTTCTTTTTTTTCCTTTCTTTCTTTTTCTTTTTCTTTCTTTTTTTTTCTGGTTTTTTCTTTTTCTCGTCTGAAACAAACCCTCTCTCTTTACATCACTCTCTCTCGATCTCCTCTCTGTTTTTTTTTTCTATTTTTTTTCTTTTTCTTTCGTTTGAAACAAACACAAACCCTCTCTCTCTCTACATCACTCTCTCTCGATCTCCTCTCTCTTTATCGTTTTCAATCTAGGGTTTTCAAAACCCCCTTGGGCGGCCACCACAGTCCTCCACCCTCACAAGCCTCGCCTGACACCAAGGAGGAGATCGACAGATCTCCGATCTCACGAGCCCCATCGCAGAACCCCACACCTCACGAGCCTCGTGTTCAGTAAGCCCTCTCTCTCGCTCTTGCGATTTTCTTTCTCCGTTGGTTGCGATTTTATTTCTCTTTAATCTGCATCTCAAGAAGAAAAAGTGTTATGAAATCTACTTAACAAATCAGAATGTGAAGGCTTCATAAAACAGATGCAATGACCAACCTTGCATGAGGTAATTGTACCGAATTGGGAGAATAGCTCCTTAAGTTTTTCATCACTGACAGTATCATCTAAATTTTTAACATACAGGTTTGCACCTTGATATTTGTCAGATGCCTCTTTCATACTCTGTTCAAATTTGACTTTCAATTCAACTTCCCTTTCAGATTTTTTCTGGACTTTACCAACATACCACTCCTTATCATCAATTTTCTTCCCATTCAAAGCCTCAACAGCCCTCATAGCATCCTCTACATTCTCAAAGTTGACAAACCCAAAGCACCTTGATTTCCCATCTGCATCCCTCATCACCACTACGCTAGTAATTTCTCCAAACTCACCAAAAATTCTATTCAAGTCATCCTCATTTGTTGGGATCGAGTGCTGAGAGAGAGGGGGATCGAGAAAGACTCTTTGCAAGAAAGAAAAGAAAGAAAGAAAGAAAAAGAAAAAGAAAGAAAGGAAAAAAAAAATAGAAAAAAAATTATTTAATTTTTTATTTATTATAATTTTTTTTAATTTTAAATAATTATTTTTTTATGTTTTTTTAATTAATTTTGTAGGTGGACCAATAAAATTGTGCCACGTGTACACTGTGTACACGTGGACATTCCAACCTGGCACTTAACAGCCAAAAATGGATGGAAAGGGCTAATTGCTAACGGACTAGTGGTTTAGGTAGTTTTACCACCAAAATTTTAGATTAGGGGGTTAATTGCAAAAACATGTCTACTTTAGGAGGTTTTGCCGCAAATAACCCTTATTATTATTATTATTATTATATAGAAAAATATTACATAAAATTAGACTATCCAACCAGAAAGACTATATATTGTCAAACCATTAAAAAGCAGTAAATTAATAATTAAGACAAGTTAATTAATAGTTAAAAGGAAAATAAGGGAAGTGTATGTCTTTGTTAAATGAAGAATAAAACATTTATATACATAATTGTTTATAAAATATAAAATAATCTTTTCTATAATTATTAAAGTGCCTATGCATAATAATAATAAATACGTGTTCAGTGTAATTTACAAAATACGCGATCGTTCAGTTTGATTTTTTTATTTACTGTCATTTTTTTACAAAAATACTGTCTCTTTGGATATCTTGTATTTATTTTATTAATTTTTTTATTTATTTTACAGTTATTTTTCTAACGTCGATTTTACTGTTCATACTCCATCTTGTTAGAATTAATGATTGTTTCGTAGGTGTTCTCGTAGTGCTGTGGTGGTTCTATCCGTGAGTGTAGAAAATGGACGCTATAACATTTCTTCTTCTTTCTCTATGGTTATTTTGTGGTTATATTTTTATTTTAGTTCTCCTAAAAATACATTTGGCGAGCTCACGAGAAAAAAATTTGAGGTGTGTGGTTCTTTTATATTTTTCTAAGTGGTTATATTTGTTTATTGTTTTACATTTATTTTTGTGTTGATTTAATAGTTTTTTTGTTTTGATTTTTTAAGATTGGGCTTGCAAATATAACTGCTATTGCATTGGTATTGAGGTTGTACAGAACATTTTTTAGTTTTTTTTAATCATGTTTAACTTTCTTTTGTTTGATTTGTTTTAGTGTTGTTTTACAATTGTTTTGCCATGATTATTTATTTGACGTCGATTTCACATTTTTCTTCTCAATGTCACAAGAATATATGGTTATTTTCTAATTGTTCTGGTGTTCCTATGGTAGTTCTGTCAGTGAGTGTAGAAGATAGAAACCTCATTTTTTTGGTGTTTACTGTATAAAAGAAAAAAAAAATTGGTCAAAACAGTATACAAGTAATTTCTTCTGCTGTATGACAATATTTTTGTAGAGATTGAGCCAACAGTCAATATTTTTGTAAATTTCTCTATATTTTACTGTTATGTATTCAAGATGATCAGTTTGGTAACATGGGCCAACCCAACATAGCCCATGGGCAAAATTTCAAGGACCTGAATTACTATTAGCCCATTTCATTGTGGTAATTTACATTGTACAGTAACATCATAAATTTAAATTTAGTTTTTATAAATATATAGACCAAAATATATGATACCACCAAAATACAGTTTTGGAAAACCCTATCTATTTTGGGATCTGGAATACAAAAGTCAATTTTTTTTTTCTCATAGTTACAGTTATTTAAGATATTTTATAAAATTTTGAAATTTTTTTAAAAAAATTAACACGTTGAAAATAGGGTTCAAATTGTGTATTGTACACGTGACTATTTTATTTTATACACGTGTAAAATAAGATATTTGAATACTACTTTTTATATTGAATATTCTAAATTTCTCAAAATTTTATAGGATATCTTAAATAACTATAACATACAAAAATATTAAAAAAATTAAATTAAAAAATTTTGTATGCCGAAATAAGTAGAAATTGCATCGGTACATTCTTCACTATAAATTTGTTTACTTTTAGTCACAACAAAACTTGGGACTAAAAATAAAAAAAATTGTGACTAATTATAAATCACCATTCCTATGTTGTGACTAAAAAGTCCGTGACTAAAGGTATTAGTTACAAAAATTATAATTTGTTGTGACTAAATGTATTTTTAGTCACAATATTTGTTGTGACTAAAATTAAATTAGTGATAACTTGTAACTAAATACTATGTTTTAGTCACAAGTATCATTTTATTATAACTAAAAGTCACATTTAGTCACAAAAAAATTATGTTGTAACTAAAAAATTGTTACTAAAATAGTAGTAATTTTTTGTAGTGCTTTTAAAGGATGCATTATAGAAGCACCTTATAATTTTTACTGTTCTTCTTATATTTTTATGTGTGTGCGTGTTTTATTTTACAATTATTGATTAATAGTATCAAAATAACTATTTATAAACTGATGGTTTGGTAATTGATTACTACTAGAGAAAAAAAAAAAGGTTTTTTTTTTTTCATTTTTACAATTCTAAATATTTTTTTTCGCATTTTTATGGAATTCTATATAGAAACTTTTATTGCAACTAGCGCTGTAACTTAAATTGTAACAAAAAATCGTATAGAAACTCCTATTGTAACTAGCGCTACAACCACTTTAGAAACCCAAACCATAAATTTAAAAAAAAAAATATATGGGATAATAAAAAAAAAATGTGATAGTAACCAGTTACTATTATTAATTTCTAAGAGAACCATAAAAAATGTACTAATTAGTTAGCAATTTTATATTTTTCAAACTTATAAAATAATTAAAAAAAAAACATATTTCAGATAATTTCTTTATGTGGGTTTGCATTGACCCAACTCAATATTAGATTGTGACAGATCTACAAAGAAGTTTTTGGTAATAATATCAAAAGATATATGGAATTTTTTTTCTTCACAAAGTTAAGAATGTACTTCACTAAAAATATAGCAATACAAAAATATAGGATTTTTGTTATTTGGTTTGAGCATTTTACTAATAAAAGTGTTTCTATTTTTTTAGCAGGTAGAAAAATTATAATTCTAAATTTTGTAAATGATGACATATGTAATTATATATGTATGTTGAATCTCCCATAAATTTTTGCCGAAATTTTGAGTAAATACAGTGCTGAAAATATAAAAATATATTATTTTGAATGTGATCGAAATAAGTTAATTTTACTATAATTAAATTTTTAGATAATAAATTATTTAAAAATTTACTAAAACTAAATATTATATTTTAAATAATTTAAACGCATATATATGAACATATTTCATGTAAAAACGTTTTGGATTATCATTTCTTGTAACAATAAATTAAAAATACTACTACGGATGAATTAGTATTTTGAGCTAAATAGCATAAAGAGATTTAACAGTACTATTTGGAGATCAAGAAAAATATTATAAATTTTAGTTATTGGTATCTGTTTTATAGTAAGTTTTGTGTCAAGTTCAATTTCAGTTAAGGCGGATTAGGTTTACGAACTCAAAAAAGAAATATTTGAAAATAAATGTATTTTTCTAATAATAATTTTTAAAAAATTATTTATTTTTTTTAATAAGAATTTAAAAAATATATATTTTATTTAAGACGAAACAAAACTCAAGCTACCTCACTAATAATCATAAAATTTATAAATTTTTTTATTATGATTTATTTATATGAACAAAATTAGAAGAGTGAGAAACATTAATAATAATATCAAATGAGATATTAAAACTATGAGCTATAATATTACTACAAAAAACTTGTGGAAAACTCATCAATTAAATCTCTAATATATTCATACAATTATTAAAATTTAATTTCATAAATTCCAAACACAACAAAAATCACTCTTAATTATATCATTTTCTTTCTTTAAATATTTTCCATTTACTATCCCTAAATTTCCAAGGAAAAAAAAATAATATTCTAATCATAATATAAAAGCTAGCAATTAATAAAACCAAGTTATATATTATCAGTTTACAAAAATTCATTCTTATTAGCTTCTTGTTTTTTCATCATATGAAACTATTATATGTGTAATACTATATAATAATTATAATTAATTATATATCAAAAATTATTACATAGCACTAATCACACTTAATTACCTTAATTAATTAAGTTATTAATTAATATGATCTATAACTAATTAACCTACCATGGGAATCTACTTTAGAGGAAGAATAACCACCGTTCCTACTACTACTCCTAGAAAGGCTCCAATACTCATCGGAAAACCCAACAGCCGACACGGCGGCCGCCTCCCCACCACCACCGCCGCCACATTTAGCGACAGTTCTAACGCTCTCTATCAACTCCTGTGTCTTTCCCTCCTGTGAAAGAATCTCCAAGAGCTGCTCCGGTGAGATGACCAGCTTCACTTTCCAAAACCACCCGGCGCCGGTGCCGGCGCCGGCTCCGCCGTAATAAGTCGCCGGACATGATCTCGTCGAGAAAATTTCTGTGTACGACCTCTTAAGCATTCCTTGATAGTCAAACGACATTCTGTACGGAACCACAGTGGAAGAAGTCGCCGGAATGCTGTTCGATCTCACGTGTCCTTCTCTGACTATATCTCCGGCACCGGCGCCGGCGCCGGTGAGTGGGAGTAAGTAGTAGGAGTCTCCGGCGATCAGGTCTTCGTCGTGGGAAAGAGGCTTCCAGAAGAGATCATGGCTTCGGAATATGCCGTGACCGGGAAACTCTCCGGCAATGTTTCCGGCCGTTATTGGGGCAAAAAACTCCATAACGCCGCCGTTTGAGGTGGTGACTTTGATTACTCCGTCTGAGTCTCCTAACCCTCCAAATAAGCAATTTCCCATAGTGGTTTTTTTATTTCTTTTAGTGTAAATAAAAATATATAAATATATACTTTTGTTAATGAAATAAAAATATGAGTATGTATTGTATCTATATATATATGTGTGTTGGGGTCACTTTTTGGAGGGAAATTTTATAATCGTCGGTGGGATTATCAATGTTAATTTATTATTAATTAGTAATTAAGAGCTTTCTTAATCGGATATAAAGAAAATGTGAACAAGAAAGACCGTTACTTAGTACTACTAAATGTTATATAGCTACATTATTAATTATTATGTGATATATGTAATTAATAATAAGGAGAAAAACAATCATAAATATTTACTTAGTGGGGTTTTATAAGAAATTTGATGTAATTTAATTTAACATTATTAATTAGTTATAATTAATGAAGAGATATAGGTGTGATTATAGGAATACATGCATGATGATTTAGTCAATATCTGATTTTGGAATCTATATATATTGGTCTAAAGGAAGTATTACCCACAATTATTTGGGGTCCCCTTAGCTTCTGTCTTTGACACCTTTTCTCTTTACCAAAATCTCATAAATTATATATAATGGTCCCATGCACTGCTAATTTTGATACAACAGATAGGGATGATTTATATATATATATATATAAATATAATGTATATAGTGTGATCTTCGTTATGAACCATACATATTTATATGGGGTAATTAAATTATCATCAGCGGACCTACATATATAGATATACGAGGGACTTAATCGTCTATTGAAAAAAAAAATAAGAAAAAAAATATATATGTATTTTAATTAGTTTACTATATATATTTATAATAAAAAATAATATTTATATACATAATATTAATTTTAGTTATTCATTTTAATTAATTACAATATAATTCTAACAATTATATTTTTGAAGGAAACAATTATATTAATTTGAAGAAATAGAAAATATATATATACGTACCTCTTTAATAACATGCATGCATGGCTAAAGTGAGGGGGTACGTACGTACTATTATTAATTTCACATGCATGCATATATATATATATATATATGTTATAGTCCATAATATAAATCTTTGAAAAATTCTCTTCAAATGATCATAAATAATTGTCCCCATTAATTTAAAAAATGTCGGTTTGGCGGTGTGTATATATATTATGTAAATAAATATATAGTATTCCCCATCCTAAACAAAATTTTAATGAACACCTTTTAAAATTATTCTAATTAAAAGACTAAAGCACTAAAGAAAATAATATGTAATACCATAACTATACAAGTGTGAACATTATGTATATATATTTATATTTATAGCATTTTGCTCTCTTTTATTATTTTAGAAATAAATAAAATATATAAAAGGCTAGATAAAATAAAACCGTCCTTTTTGACCATTTTTAGAGTAAGTCCTCAAAAATAACAAAAGTATAATTTATGTATAAGATGTGTTTTGATAAAGATTGGCAAAGTAAAGTGAATTGGCAAAGAACAAATATATATAAATATAAAGTGCTAATTATAATATTTATATCTAGCTGTGTAGTGTACCCCACTTAATTTCCTTGATTTAATAACATACTTTAACAGTTACCCTTTTTCTAAAAATAAAATAAAAGAGAAGAGATTAATATACATATATATATATATATGCATATTTGTAGTCTTGGCATGCCTTCGTTGTAATTATTACAACATATATGAACGAAAATATTTTCTAAATAAAGCTTATTTACATTTTTTTAGAGTTATTTATCGTAATATGAATGAGTGGATATAAGAATGATTATGTGTAAATTTATGGAAGTGATCACTCAAGTGTTAAATCTAATAATGTTGAAAATTAGTAAAAGGAATATATAATAAATAACAAGAAACTTTATAGTGATATCGATCATTTATGATATCTATGTCTAGATAGTTACTTATTATAATGTATTGATTTAATCTTTCATTAATTACAAATACACTTTGTGACATTGTAGCATTAGTGTAAAACTTCTAGTAATCGGTGAAATTAGGGGTTCGTTTGAATTTTGGGCCTAAACTATCGGGTTTAGCCCAAAAATAATGTACAAAGTAAGAGGGAAATTTACAAAAATATTGTAATTTGGGTTAACTTTTACAAAAATACTTACACAATTTTTTTTCAAAAATACTGTGTTTTATAAAACAGCAGTGGAACACAAAACAGAACAATTAAAAAACAACAGTGGAACAACTAAAAAACAACTATAGAATAATAGTGAAAACTTAACACAGTATTCAGTATTTTTGAAGAAAAAAAACTCGCCCCACAGTATAAAAGTAAAAAAATTGAAAATTTCAGTATGTGGTATAATTATCCCAAGTAATAATAAGTGATATTATCGGATTGCGTCTCCTTTCTTTAATTTTTTTAAGGGTAATACTTTGTTATCATAAATTAAAGTGTAAAGAGCGGTATAAGTACTTGAAATTTTAAGTTTAGAAGTGACATAAATTTAATATTTATTTTTAGCGGCATAAGTATCTAATATTTGTAAAGCTGTAATTTTTCTCTAATCTCGTCATTGCAGACTTAATTATTGTCTTAAACATGACATAAATAAGATCGAGATTCTAGATTACTAGATCTAAATAGAAACATGTAGTATTAATTACTTCTAATGTTTTTTAAATAAATTCAAAACAGAATTTGTACTGACAAAACTGGTAGAAAATTACAGTTTTATAAACATTTGGTGCGTATGTCGCTAAAAATAAACATTGAGTTTATGCTGCTTACAAACTTAAAACTTTAGGTACTTATGCCGCTATTTATCCTAAATTAAAATTATAAGTGATTTACAATAACAATAACAGAGCATATATTGAAGGTATAATCCCCAACCAAGAGTATTATTCTTCATCAAACTCTAGAGTATACTGAGCCAAACTGTGTGCATCTATATTGGCACTACGTTTGATATGAGCAATGGTAACTCTAAGAAAAAAGAATAAAAAACTTGAAATGTCTACAATTAAATCATGAAAAGATGAAACTAAAGTGTGTGACTTATTCAAAGCATTTAAAACTATCAATGCATCCATATTAATTTGTCCAATAGACAAATGTAGTTGAAGCATCCAATTTAGACTATGATAGATGGAATTTGCCTCCATCTCATGCGATTCTAAGTTTTCGATAATCAGTTTTCTATAGAGCAACCACAACACAACTAGGAACATTTCGAATAATTGTACTAATACCACTGATACTTCTTCTAGCATTTAAAGCACCATCCACGTTCACTTTATAGTATCGAATTGCGTCTTAAATAAGTGGCGACCTTATTTTGAGTGACTAGACTTGATTATAAAATTAGTGATGAAATAACTTTGATGTAACATTTAGCATGATAAGGTCTTCTTTAGTGATGTAATTTAGGGCTTCTTAAAGTTGGTGAATAGAACCATGTCACTAAAGTTGGATCCGAGAAACTAGTCACCAAAAACAAGTGATATTAGGACATCTTTAATGGGATCAACAAAAATGGTTGTCCAAATAACCTCACGTGACACACTTTTAAACTTTTAACCAATTATAATTTTTTTTGGGTAAATACTATTTTGTATTCTGTATTTTACAAAAGTTACCGATTGGTCTCTCTTTTTGTTAAATGACAAAATAGACCATGTATGTAAAGACCGCATATGATTAATATTTTGAATTATTAAATAATTAGGGTTTATGTATGAGATTTTATTATTATCAATAATATTATGATTATGGAAATTTATTTGAGTGCATATATATTTATTATTATGCTGTCTATGTAATTTCTCAATTTCTGTGATTGTGTTCGGAAGCTGTGGAAAGCGACGTTGGGCCATAGAGAGTCGCATTTTATAATTTAGAATTTATTCGGGAAATCATTGCTAAGTTTTAGCGGAGTTGGTATTTTCGGGGTGTGGTAAATGACCAATTTGCCCTTGGGAGTTGGTGACTAGCTTTATTAGTTAGAAGGGTAATTAGGTCTTTTCTTTTTAAAACCCTTGTTTTGGCTTTTAGTGTTTAATGGCTGCCTTTTTATTTTGTTGACTTTGATTTTAAAATTAATTAATTAAGAAAAGAAAGAAATCAAGGAAGATAAGTTAGAAGAAGCTTAGTAGTGAAGTTTCTATCTTCATCTCACTTTCCCTCTCTCTTTCGATCCATCAACCAGCAAGGAAGGAGATTATTTCTTGCTGAAATCTTTGAATTCTAATTGAGTTTGAAGTTCCAATTCAAGGTATTTTCCTCTTGTTCTCCTCTCTTAAGTTTTCTCTAGTCTAGGTTAGGTTTTTACTTGTGAATTTAGGTTCTAGGTGGCTGTGTGAATTGAAATGGTATATTTTAGTGTTTACAGGTATTCTGGAAAGTTTTGGAAAATTTGGGGATGAATTGAGGTTGTGGGGTTGGAATTTTGGTTCCCAGACCAGAACCGGAATTCCGGTTCCTGGGAGCCTGTGTCAACCGGTCGACCGGTTGGTCCCAGGAACCGGACTTCCGGTTGGGAACCGGCCTGCCGGTTGGGGCTTTTTCCCGAACCCTAATTTTTCCCGTTTTTAAGTATTTTAGCGAGTCTCTCATCGAATTTTGAATATTATGGTTTAGGGCCCTGTAAAACGTCGAGCTGCACTTCCACTCAGGCTGACCGGCACACTTGAGCAAAGAACGAGGTAAGATAGCGTAAGAATATATATACGAATGTTTATGCTTGTTTTGGATGTTATTTTAAGTACGGTGTTACCAACACGAGTACCCAGGGTACGTCGTGTTCGTGGTACAACACTTAGTAATTCTCGGGAGTACAATCAGGGCTCTACCAACACAAGTACGGAGTTGGTACTTTAGTGCATTTGGTATAGTAGTCGTACTACCCTTAAGAACGTTCTTAATCATTTGGTGAGCTTCATTGTTAAGCTCAGGGCAGCTTAACCATAAAGCTGGTCACGTGTTACTTTTATTTAATTCTTGCATATCTTGCGAGTACGTTGACTCATCAGTTTGCTACCTTGTGTAGGTAAAGGAAAAGCAAAGCTGGAGGAACAGTGAGGTGGAACTCGGCATGATTGTACATATCGCGGCAGTGCAACCCGGAGGGTTTCGATCTTATATTATTTTGAGTCTGTATTTTGGAAATGCATGTCCGCTAAACTTTTTAAAAAAAAAAAAATGTATGTGTACATATTAGTAAAATATTTTAAACTAGTATTTTGATACTCGGGATCCCGATCCGCATGTTTATTAATATATAAATTATTAAAATAAATTTCCGAGTTTATTATTATAAAATGCGGGCGTTACAGTTTGGTATCAGAGCCACCGGGTTGTTCACTGATGACCGTCAAGATATGTACAATCAAGGCCAGTGTCGAGTTCAACTCACGGTTCCGTAAGCTTTATTTCTTTTTGCAAATTGTTTTAAGATATGTGGTGTTGTGTATATGATTAAATAAATATTAATTGCGGTCCTGAAATATTTGACCACTGTCTGACCTACGTGCCTTGTGGGTTCGCAGGCTAAGTCCTAAATAATGGACGACCAGCGAAACGTTAGAAGGCGGGGGTGAATTGGTTGAGGCTTGGAGGTGGTCGGGGTGGTAGAAATCCCAAAACCCGTGGACGCGGTAGAGGCCGCGGTCGGGTCCGAGAGGTGGACGGGAGAATCCACCTCGGGCCCTGTTGATTGGGAACAAAGGTTTGCCGAAATGCAAACTAGAATTGAGCAACAAGGAGAAGAGATCCGGCGACTCGGACAACGGGATGCCCACGTTGAGCCTCCGCAACCGGCCGTTGCGGTTCACTGCCGATCCTGCGGTGCCGGTGAGCAACATGTTGCTGGTAACCGCATGGAGCCTTTGTATGAGAGGTTCAGAAAACAAGCGCCTCCAGTATTTCTGGGAGGCCCTGATGTTTTAAAGGCGGAGCAGTGGTTGACTGTTATTGAGAAAATATTGAACTTTATGGGAGTAGCCGAAAATGATAGGGTGGCATGTGCCACGTTCCAATTTCAGGAGGATGCCCTGATTTGGTGGGAAATGGTATCCCTCACTAGGGATGTGACTAGAATGACCTGGGAAGAGTTCCGGGAATTGTTTAACGCCAAATATTACAATGAGGCGGTCCGCAGTGCAAAGCGGAAGGAATTTATTGAGTTGGTACAAGGTGAGAGTATGTCAGTGACCGAGTATACTACCAAGTTTGATCGTTTGGCCAAGTTGGCCTCCGGAATTGTGCCAACAGATTTCAGCAAGAAAGAAAAATATTTGGCTGGGCTGAATGCCAAAATCAGACATGACTTGGTTATTACAACAAGTGATACTACAACCTATGCAGAAATGGTTGATAAGGCTCTTCGAGCTGAAGGAGCAGTTGGATTTTTACAAGAAACCCGAGAGTCTTCTGGTGTTGGTGGGGCTACTACTCTCCCTATGTCGGGTCCTGAGAAAGAAAGTGGGGGTTCTACCTTTGAACAGAAGAAAAGAACTTTTCCATCTTCGGGAAGTTCAGGGCAAGGTAAAAGGTTTCGAGGAAACCAGAATAGAGGAGGACGTCAGACTTATTCTTATCCTGAGTGCCCGCGTTGCAAGAAGCATCATCCCGGGGTTTGTAACCGGAGATCCTGTTTTCAGTGTGGTTCGGTGGGACATCTCAGGAAAGACTGTCCTCAGTTGAAGAAAGAGGAACCAAAGCCTGAGGTCAGACCTGTACCTGCCCCTGCACGTGTCTTTGCTATTACTCAGGCAGATGCTGTTGCCAGCCCTTCAGTAGTTGCAGGTCAGCTTCTAATCAATGGTTTTGTTTATACTGTCTTATTTGATTCGGGTGCTACTCGGTCTTATGTATCATCAAGACTTTTAGATCAGTTTGTTAGACCCAGTGAGATTCTCGAGACGGGGTTTGGAACCCTGTTGCCTAATGGGGAATTGATTATTTCAAGAAAGTGGATTAGATCAGTAATAATTAGAATTGAAGATAGAGAATTGAGTGCTGATCTCGTGGAGTTGCCATTGACCGAATTTGACATTATACTTGGTATGGACTTTTTGTCTAAATACTCTGCTAGTATTGATTGTAGACGGAAAATGGTGACTTTTGAACCGGAAAATGAGGAACCTTTTGTTTTTGTTGGTTCGGTTCAAGGTTCTCGTGTCCCTAGAATCTCAGCACTGAAAACTAGGGATTTATTACGAGATGGATGTGTTGGATTTCTCGCAGTGGTAGTGGATTCCAATAAACCTGTGTTACTTGGGCCAGAAGAAGTTAATGTGGTTAAGGAATTCCTGGATGTGTTTCCCGAGGAATTGCCGGGATTACCACCTCAGCGTGAGATAGATTTCATCATTGATTTAATCCCTGAGGCAGAACCTGTTTCAAAGGCACCTTACCGAATGGCACCTGCTGAATTAAAAGAACTAAAGATACAACTCCAAGGGATGTTGGATCTAGGGTTTACTCGGCCTAGTGTGTCACCTTGGGGAGCCCCTGTGCTATTCGTGAAGAAGAAAGATGGAACTCTTCGTATGTGTATTGATTATCGGGAGCTGAATAAGTTAACCATTAAGAATAAGTATCCTCTGCCCAGAATTGATGATTTGTTTGACCAACTTCAGGGTAAGAGTGTATTCTCAAAAATTGACTTGAGGTCTGGGTATCATCAATTGAGAATTCGAGAAGAGGATATCCCGAAGACAGCTTTTCGAACCAGGTATGGTCACTATGAATTCCTGGTTATGTCTTTTGGGTTAACAAATGCTCCTATAGCCTTTATGGATCTCATGAATAGGGTATTCAAGGATTTCCTCGATAATTTTGTAATTGTATTTATCGATGATATTCTTGTGTACTCTCGGTCAGAGGCAGAGCATGAGCAACATCTTCGAATGGTTCTGCAGCGACTTAGAGATCATAAACTCTATGCAAAGTTCAAAAAGTGTGAGTTTTGGCTGTCACAAGTGTCTTTTCTGGGGCATATTGTTGGAAAAGATGGAATTATGGTTGATCCAGGAAAGATTGAAGCGGTGAAGAATTGGCCTAGACCTAAAACGATCCGAAATTCGAAGTTTTCTCGGTTTAGCGGGTTATTATCGGCGTTTTGTGGAAGGATTTTCCAAAATTGCCATGCCGTTATCTGAGTTAACTAGGAAGAATCAGCGATTTATATGGTCAGATAAGTGTGAAAAGAGTTTTCAAGAGCTGAAGCAACGATTGATCACAGCTCCTGTTCTAGCCTTGCCTTCTGATCAAGAAAAGTTTGTGGTGTATTGTGACGCTTCAAGGCAGGGTTTAGGCTGTGTGTTAATGCAAGCAGATAAAGTCATAGCTTATGCTTCTCGGCAAGAATCGAAAGATTATGAGCAGCGTTACCCAACTCACGACCTAGAACTTGCAGCAGTGGTGTTCGCCTTGAAAATTTGGCGACATTACTTGTATGGTGAAAGGTGTGAGATCTATACTGACCACAAGAGTCTCAAGTATTTCTTCACTCAGAAGGATTTGAATATGAGACAGAGAAGGTGGTTAGAATTGGTGAAAGACTATGACTGTGAAATCCTGTATCATCCTGGAAAGGCAAATGTTGTGGCTGATGCCTTAAGCAGAAAAGGACCTGATCGGATATCCAACATGGTTATCATTTCCTCTCAGCTAGCCTCAGAAATGACTAGAGCAAACATTGAGTTGGTGACTGAGGAATTATTTAATCTGACACTTCAGTCAGATTTGTTGGAAAGAATCAGAATGGCTCAGTTAGAAGATTCAGAATTGACTAAGATTCGAGAAGATGTCTTAGCAGGCAAAGCTAAGGACTTCTCCATTGCTGACAATGGGATGCTGTTGTTTAAGACACGAGTGTGTGTCCCTGATTTTAATGAACTTAAGAGAGAAATTTTAGAAGAAGCTCATGCTACCCCTTACTCATTACATCCAGGAACCACCAAAATGTATCAAGATTTGAAGCCCTATTTCTGGTGGTACGGGATGAAGAGGGATGTAGTGGACTATGTCACTAAATGCCTAACCTGTCAGCAAATCAAAGCCGAGCATCAGCGACCGGCAGGGTTACTTCAACCGTTAACACTTCCGGAATGGAAGTGGGAAGACATTGCGATGGACTTTGTGGTTGGCTTGCCTAAAACCACAGGATTGTACGACTCAGTTTGGGTCGTGGTGGATCGTTTTACAAAGTCAGCACATTTCTTACCTGTTAAGGTAACTTATTCAGTGGATCAGTATGCTGATTTGTATGTAAAAGAAATTGTTCGTCTTCATGGGGTACCGAAGTCAATCGTTTCAGATAGGGACCCTAAATTTACCTCAAAGTTTTGGATGAGTTTGCAAAAGGCTATGGGAACTAATTTAAAGTTCAGCACAGCCTTTCATCCTCAAACAGATGGTCAATCTGAACGAACCATCCAGATACTTGAAGACTTGTTACGAGCTTGTGTTATGGACTTTGGAGGGTCATGGAGTAAGTATTTGCCTCTGATTGAATTCTCCTATAATAATAGCTATCAAAGTACCATAGGAATGGCTCCCTATGAGCTGCTCTATGGAAGGAAATGTCGTTCCCCAATTCATTGGGACGAAACAGGAGAACAGAAATACTTGGGCCCTGAATTAGTCCAAAAAACGAATGAAGCAATAGACAAGATCAAAGCTCGAATGCTTGCTTCTCAAAGCAGGCAGAAAAGTTATGCAGATCCCAAGCGACGGGATGTTACATTCCAATCTGGTGATCATGTCTTTTTGCGTGTATCCCCGATGAAGGGAGTCAGACGTTTTGGAAAGAAAGGTAAACTGAGCCCTAGGTTTGTTGGACCTTTTGAAATTCTGGAAAAAGTTGGGCAAGTGGCTTATAGGTTAGCCTTACCTCCAGCATTATCAGCAGTACATAATGTATTTCATGTTTCTATGCTGAGGAAGTATGTGTCTGATCCAATGCACGTTCTGAGATATGAAACATTGGAGTTGCAACCTGATTTATCATATGACGAACAACCAGTGCAAATTCTGGATAAAAAGGAAAAGGTTCTCCGAACCAAAACCATATCACTGGTCAAGGTACTTTGGAGAAATAGTAAAGTGGAAGAAGCCACTTGGGAATTAGAATCTGATATGAGGGCCCAGCATCCTGAGTTATTCAGGTAAATTTCGGGGGCGAAATCCTTTTAACGGGGGGATAATTGTAAAGACCGCATATGATTAATATTTTGAATTATTAAATAATTAGGGTTTATGTATGAGATTTTATTATTATCAATAATATTATGATTATGGAAATTTATTTGAGTGCATATATATTTATTATTATGCTGTCTATGTAATTTCTCAATTTCTGTGATTGTGTTCGGAAGCTGTGGAAAGCGACGTTGGGCCATAGAGAGTCGCATTTTATAATTTAGAATTTATTCGGGAAATCATTGCTAAGTTTTAGCGGAGTTGGTATTTTCGGGGTGTGGTAAATGACCAATTTGCCCTTGGGAGTTGGTGACTAGCTTTATTAGTTAGAAGGGTAATTAGGTCTTTTCTTTTTAAAACCCTTGTTTTGGCTTTTAGTGTTTAATGGCTGCCTTTTTATTTTGTTGACTTTGATTTTAAAATTAATTAATTAAGAAAAGAAAGAAATCAAGGAAGATAAGTTAGAAGAAGCTTAGTAGTGAAGTTTCTATCTTCATCTCACTTTCCCTCTCTCTTTCGATCCATCAACCAGCAAGGAAGGAGATTATTTCTTGCTGAAATCTTTGAATTCTAATTGAGTTTGAAGTTCCAATTCAAGGTATTTTCCTCTTGTTCTCCTCTCTTAAGTTTTCTCTAGTCTAGGTTAGGTTTTTACTTGTGAATTTAGGTTCTAGGTGGCTGTGTGAATTGAAATGGTATATTTTAGTGTTTACAGGTATTCTGGAAAGTTTTGGAAAATTTGGGGATGAATTGAGGTTGTGGGGTTGGAATTTTGGTTCCCAGACCAGAACCGGAATTCCGGTTCCTGGGAGCTGTGTCAACCTGGTCGGCCGGTTGGTCCCGAGAACCGACTTCGGTTGGGAACCGCCTTAGGTTGGGGCTTTTTCCCGAACCCTAATTTTTCCCGTTTTTAAGTATTTTAGCGAGTCTCTCATCGAATTTTGAATATTATGGTTTAGGGCCCTGTAAAACGTCGAGCTGCACTTCCACTCAGGCTGACCGGCACACTTGAGCAAAGAACGAGGTAAGATAGCGTAAGAATATATATACGAATGTTTATGCTTGTTTTGGATGTTATTTTAAGTACGGTGTTACCAACACGAGTACCCAGGGTACGTCGTGTTCGTGGTACAACACTTAGTAATTCTCGGGAGTACAATCAGGGCTCTACCAACACAAGTACGGAGTTGGTACTTTAGTGCATTTAGTATAGTAGTCGTACTACCCTTAAGAACGTTCTTAATCATTTGGTGAGCTTCATTGTTAAGCTCAGGGCAGCTTAACCATAAAGCTGGTCACGTGTTACTTTTATTTAATTCTTGCATATCTTACTGAGTCTGTTGACTCATCAGTTTGCTACCTTGTGTAGGTAAAGGAAAAGCAAAGCTGGAGGAACAGTGAGGTGGAACTCGGCATGATTGTACATATCGCGGCAGTGCAACCCGGAGGGTTTCGATCTTATATTATTTTGAGTCTGTATTTTGGAAATGCATGTCCGCTAAACTTTTTAAAAAAAAAAATGTATATGTACATATTAGTAAAATATTTTAAACTAGTATTTTGATACTCGGGATCCCGATCCGCATGTTTATTAATATATAAATTATTAAAATAAATTTCCGAGTTTATTATTATAAAATGCGGGCGTTACAATGTATTTTTCAAAATTGTAAAAATAAGACCCTGAATTTAATTTTCGACAACTTTTTTTTAATATAACCAACTTGAATACAACTTCTAACACGAATGGATACAGAAAATATAAATAGTTTTGTCATAACACTTTTATATTAGATTATTATTAAACTTTATTTTGACAAAAAATCAGTTCAAGATCCTATTTGTACTATTTTAAAAAATACAAGGTCTATTTTGTTATTTAACAAAATAAATGGTCTAAATAGTAACTTTTTGCAATTGGACCACATTTTTTTACCTCTATATTCCCTTTCTCTAATCACATCATACACCTGTCCTACATTGGCCTTATTGGACCTTTTTTTTTAAAAAAAAAGGCGTTTATTGGACCTTAGTAATCGAGGATCTTTCATACACCAAATTATGGGAGAAGTTGAAGAATACCCTCTTTTTTTATACAATAACTAAATTTACATTCAAATAAAATTTAATTCAAATATACCTCTTTGTATGAGTATTATACCTAAATTATCCTCACATACTCGTAGAATTAAGACATAATTTCAAATATAATAGATCTGTATTCTTTGTAGATTGATGTGTAGGTTTGTGGAAAAGTTGGAGCAACATTTTGATTAGAGAAAATTGAAAACTATCGTGAATCGATAGGAATAAAATTGATAGAATGATTAAAAACGAGATAAACATAATAAATTTTAAAAATAAGGTAAAAGTTAAAAGCATCAAGTTAAAAGAAGTATGTAGTAGTGTAGTTTACTCCCACATCGTTGTGTGAAAAAATGAGTATACTTGTACTACCATTTGTTGGTCTCTTTTAGCACTTTGTTTTTGTTTAATGACAATATTTGATACGTTTAAACTACTAATATTTTATAAATGCTTGAAGAGGAAGGAACAAGCTAGCCCTATAAATAATGCAAGAAGAGAGAATGTGTTGCAACGTGATAATAGCATTAAAATGCTCTTTTATGGTTCAAAATAAGTAAAAATAAATTAAAAATTATGGTGCCGTTTGGTAATACTTTTGTTTTTTAATTTTTTAATCACAAAATGAAAGTAAAACTTTTGTTTTTAAAAAAATTATTTTTAAAAAACAAAAATGCGTTCTGTAACCACTTTTGTTTTTTAATTTTAAAAACAGAAAACAAAAGTGTGTTCTGTAAAGTTCATTTTTATTTTTATTTTTTGATTTTATTTAAGTCGGGTTTAGGTCTGGGTCGGATTCGGGTTCAAGTCAAAAGTCGGGTTCAACGCCAGGGCCGTTGGGAGGGGATTTAGGTCCGAGTCTGGTCGTAATCCAAAAGATTGATTAAGAAAAAAAAAACTGTTTAAAAAAATATTGAAAGTGATTTTTTTTGTTTTTAAAATTTATTTCTAATTATAAAATTGAAAAGTAAAAACAGTTTTATAGAACATGTTTTTAAAAAATATTTTCACTTTTCTACTTTTAAAAATAAAAAAACTGATTAAAAAAGTGTTACCAAACGACACCTATAATTATGAATATATTGCATTTTGATTTTATTATTACTTTATTTTTATTGTAGAAAAATGTTGTCAAAATTGCAAATTATTATAATTACATAAAATGTGGAGAGAAAAGTGAAAAAGCCCAAAGAAAGAATCCCAAAGTGAAAGCAATCCTAATAGGCCCACCATGTCTTTTTTATTATTTATTAGAGGGGTTTTTACACCACATACTGAAATTTCTAACTTTTTTACTTTTTTTACTGTGAGGCAGAATTTTTTTCAAAAATACTGTGTAAGTTTTATATTGTTACTGTGTTAAATTTTTATTGTTGTTCTACAGTTGTTTTACTGTTATTTTTGATTGTTCTGTTTTATTGTTTTACGGTTGTTTTACAAAAATATGGTATTTTTATAAAAATTTCTATGTGGCAGTAAAATCGTAAATTTTTGCCTAAAATCCAGTATTTTTGTAAAAACCCATTTATTAAACTTGTGGGCATAAGGCCCATTTCAGTAAGTATGATTGAATTGCCCCATTTAAGGCCCATTAAACTTGGTCGGAGTAGCCACATATTGAATTGCCCCATTTTGTACTTTTTTTTTTGTTTTAGAGAAATTTACAAAAATACTGGAATTTGAGTGAATTTTTATAAAAATACTGTCACACGGAAATTTTTTCAAAAATACTGTGTTTTTATAAAACACCAGCAAAACACAAAGCAGAACAACTCAAAACAACAGTAGAACAACTAAAAAATACCAGTAGAACACCTATAAAACTTAACACAGTATACTGCAGTATGAAACTTATAAAAAAAATACAGTAAAAAAGTAAAAAATTCTGCCTAACAGTATTTTTGTAAAGAAATGACAAAAGTTAGTATACCATGTAAATTTCTTTTTTTTTTTATATCTATAATTACCCCATTTTGTACTTTGTAGGATAATAGTATAATAATGATTTTTAGAATATGGTTGTGTTCTTTTTTTTTTTTTGTGCTAAAAGAATATATTGTGCTTTAATTAACAAAAAATATTTGGAATTAAACTATTTTTATAGAGCAACTATTTATGAAATGTACCTTTTCGAATTTCAATGTGTCAATTATTTAATTGTATAAATAATAATAATATTAGACCCATGCATGCATGGATGTTCCATATTATATTTATATATAGTTGATAATAATGGTTAATTTATTAATAATTCATTATGATGATAAAAATAAAACAAAACTTACGTGAAAATATATATAATATATTTGGACATGATAGTAATACAATTACAGACTGTAAAGTGTATATATAATAAGAAAACTCGTGAATTTCATAACAAACAGCCATGGATATATATGTTTTCTTTCTACATATCGATCTATTATTATTTGAAAAAGTCTTAGGTATTATATATACATAATATATATTTATGAAACCTCATGCATATATATATATATTATATTTATTAAAAAAATATATCAGAATTTCAAGAAGATATATTATGAGAACAGATAGAGAAATGACTTCAAATCCTAGAGTGCAGTCAAAGCCGTTATAATAATGACCCAATTCGATTTTTTGTGAAATGATATATATATGGATGATATAATTTCTTGATGATGAGGTAATTAATAATATTAGACTTGACAAAAGCAAAGTCAACTTTGAACCAGTCATGGTCGTCGCTTTCAACTATATATCTAGGAAAGTTTTTTATTGGATCATATATTTATATGTTTTTAATAATATCACGGTATAACAAGATATGTTACTATAAATTTTGAGAAATTATAAATGATCATTGTTATTAAACATTAATATTAATGGTAGTTATTAATATCTTAAGGCGACACTTTATAAATATTTAATAATATTTTTTAATAATTATTAAATTAAATTGTATGAGATCTGATATTTAATTGTACTAAAATAATAATTAATATTATTTAGTAGTAGACATCACTGATAAGTATCTTTTAATATTTCTCATTGTAAATAATTGAAAATGTTAAAAATAGAGTTAAAATAATTAATTACATATGTGTATAAAAACAATAGGTATGTGTGCAATTAATTTTTTGAACTTTATTATTCATCAATATCGTAAATTACTCAAAAATATTTGAAAATTACTGGGATACATATATTTATTTTAATTACAATATACACGATTATATAAAAAAAAAATTGGATTATAATTTAGGGTCCACCTAGCTCAGAGCTTAACTTTTTTAAAAAAAAAGAATACAAATATTTTATTGATTTTAAAAATTCCCACTTTTTTTTCAAAATAAACATCACAACATGACACTTCCTACGTTGTCTAGTTATATAAATAATAGGGGAGTGGTTCAACTTAAACATATATGGACTCACTTGTCATGTTATATGCTTTTTAGAAAATATATAATATAAACTTTCCATGTCTTCACTTAAATTGTCTTTTTCTATTTTAACTTGGAATTTCTTCTTTTTTTTTTTTTTTTTTTTTTATTTAAGCGTTTATATATTACAACATGTTTTACATGGGACTCGAACCCAAGACCTCCAACACTCACGCACCCATCTATGGCCACTTGAGCTAACCTCAAGTGGTTGACTTGGAATTTCTTCACGACGTGTTTTCCTTTGCTCTATTAGGCTTTTCTTTGTTTAACATCTATTAATAGCAATTTAATAAAGGTGTTTGATAATATTTTTACTTGAAAGCAAAAATTATATTTTTAAAATTGTATTTTTTTTATAAAAGGTATGTTCTATAACTATGTTTGTTTTCTAATTTTAAAATAAAAAAATAAAAGTATGTTCTATAACTTTTATTTTTATTTTTATTTTTTGATTTTATTTAAGTCGAATCTAGGTTCGTGTCTAGGGTTGGGACCGTAGTCCGAGTTCAAGATTGGAGTTGAGGTCGGAGTCTGTATCTCAAGGTCCAGATTGCATTCGGAGTCTACAATATTGATTAAGAAAAAAATTCAAAAAATTTGAAAAAATAAAAATTTTGATTCTCAATTAAAAAATTAAAAAAAAATCAATACAGTTTCATAGAAAATATCTTTTGAAAATATTTTTACTTTGCTAATTAAAAAACAGAAAATTGATTAAAAAATTGTCAAAGGCACCCAATATTAATTGGGGTTTCATTCGGAAAAAAAAAAAAAAAAAAAAAAGAAAGAAAGAAAAAATTGTGGTTCTTCTTTAATCGTGTGAATTAATTGTAATTAACAAAATCAAATAATTAATGTTTGGCACAACATATTGTGTTCATAGACACGGTCAAATCCTAAAATAATCCCCTTAGTTTTTTTTTTTTTTTTTTTTTGTTTATATATATATAATTTTATGAGAATTTGGTAGATTTCAATTTTTTAGCAAATGCAAAATAAATTAGGGAGCACAATATCTTATATGTCAAAATAAATTTAGTACGTGTTAAAATTTAATAACAAAATTTAATATATAAATATCATGTTAAGTTTGCGTTAGTAAAATTTAATAGAATTGTATAGAAGTCTTTAAATTCAGCAATCTTAATAATTCAAGAAAATTCAACAACTTAAAAAATTCATAAGATACAATTTACTACATGTTAAAATTTAAGGAAAAAAATCATAATTAATTTTAATTTTGACGCACCAATCAAATAATGGGGCAAAACATAAATAAATTAATTATATTTAGGATAATGATATTATTACAAAGTCAAATTTGAACTCAAAATAGCTAATTAGTACACCAAGTTAGTCGACGTAGCTTACAAGGTGTTTTTCCTTTGCCCTTATCATTAGGTAAATATTATTAATTATTATTATACATTGGTCTTTATTATATTACTAGCAAAAATTACGTGCGAGGCACGTATATTAAACTTTATGCTAGTTTTTTCTATGTTATTTGAAAGTGATACAATTAAAAATTAAAGAAAAAATATTATTAGTTATTAGGTGAGATTATTATTATGTGTATCTAATATTATAGTTTATAATGTTGTCAATTAAAAGTGAATACCGAATGCAATATATTAGTGTTTAAGAAAGCTTGATGATTTAAATGTGTTCTTAAGTTAATCCAAAAATAAATTAAAAATTGATGTTCCAATACTTAAAGAAACATTACTTAAATAGGTGTAAGATAAAAAGAAAATTAAAAATCAATCTCTAAATTGTTGATAATTGAAGATAGCATTTGTCTAAAAATTGTAGATAAGAAAACTAATGATAGTCATTGGTGGATTTCAATCTTCAGTTGCTTCGATAGAGACAATAGTGTAATTTTTGTATTTTACACTTTTCATTCTAGTCGGGTCCGCATATATGTGGATTGTCTATTTTTTTCGTTGATAAATTGAATATGGTAGTATTGACAAAAAGTGAAAACCATACAAAAAGTGATAGTATTCTATAACAAAATACTATTAAATTATTTGAATTTAAATTATTTTAAAATACAATATTTTATTAAAATAAAACTCTGTACGATTAAAATTTCATATTTATCTTTATTCAAAAAGAAAAAAAATTGATAAAAAAAAAGAAAAAAAATGAAAAGCTTTTATTATTATCTCTATTGCCTTTCTAAATGTGAATATTGGTCTCTTCTTTCTTCCATATTCTTCTTTATTTTTGGTATATTGTGTTTGCAACATATATGTAAATTATTACGTAACTTTAACAAACTTTGCTCCTACAAACTAATGCATATGCCGAGCTTTTAGAATCATTTGTTAGCTGTAAACTTTGTTGGGTTTTTTTTGCCATTGATGCTTGGTTTTGTGAACTTTGATAAAAGTCACGTTTTTTTTTTATTATTATTACTTATATATTTTGTTATTAAGTTGTGAAGAAGAAAAAAAAGAAGTGCGGATTGGAATATTATCTGTGATCCCATGGGAATGTCCAAATTGTAATAGGAAAATGAATACAATAAATAATTAAAGAAAACCCAATCGTAGATGTACAACGATCTTATTTTTTTTGGATTTAATAGGATTTATTTTATTATATATAAATAAAAAGTGATCCATGAATTTCTCATAAACCATTTTATTTTTAATATAAATAAAAAGTCACCCATATAAACCAAGAATTCTGTTATATAAGCACACTTTATATAAAATAGATATAAATTTGTGCAAACTTTTCCCAATATATATAAATAAAACCATAAACTTTTCCCATATTTTTCTCAAAAGGAATTATGTAATGATTTTTTCCTTACATAATTTTACATTGTTATAAATTCAGAATTATTAATAATCATGATACTAAATCTCTTTTTCACTTTATAGTCAAATTTTTTTCTTCCAAGATCTTTCCTAAATTTTTATTGCAATCAAAATTTATCTGCTTTATATAATGTATACGATTGAGAATGGGATATATGGGTTTGTGACTCCGGCTGTTGGGATATATGGGTTTATATAATGTATTTTTTATAAGTGTGTTCAAATATTCTAAGAGGGACAGATAAGTTTTTTAAATGGGTTGTGATTCTCGAATATTTAAATATTCAATTTAAATATCAGTTCAAATATTAATGAGATTTGTTTTATTATTATTTTATTGTATACAAAATAATATTTTATTATTTTATTAAATAAAAATAAAAAGTCACCCATGAATTTCTCATAAACCAAGAATTTTAGTTATATAGGCACACTTTATATAGAATAGATATAGAGTTATGAAAATATTGATTTTTTTCTATACAAAAGAAAATATGAGTTGTTAATGATTTATTTCAAATCTAATAATTGTTACCAGAAAATCTAATCTAAAATAAATCAGTCTAATTTCTTAATATAAATATTACATATCAATGGTGCTATAAAATAGAGCCCACAAACAAATGATATCTAATTCAAAATTATTAGTTTGAAAATGTTGAATTAATTATTTATGAAACATTAATGATCAGTACCTTATAATTAAATATTAATAAATCTCGAGATAGATTGTTAAATATCCATGGCAAATAAATTTGAAAGTTGATACCTCAAGTCATGAACATGGATGCTATGCACCCACCCCTTCAAAAAAAAAAAGACTAATTACTAATTTTTTCCTCCGAACTTTGACATGTACTAAATCATGCTCTCTGAATTTTTTTGGCCGTTAAAAATTCCCCATAAACTATTGAGATTGTTAGATTTAAGGACTTTTGTCTAATTTTAGTAAAAAAATTCTAACATTGATGAAAGTTCAGGAGGCATGATTTAGTACATACCAAAGTTTAATAGGCATGATTTGGTAGATATCAAAGTTTAAGAAGCATAATTTAATACATAAACAATCACTGAAATAGTAAAATTGAATGAAATTAGACAAAAGTCCTTAAACTTAACAATCTCAATTAACAATCTCAATAGTTCGAGGAAATTTTTAATGGCTAAAAAAATTCAGGGAAAAAAATTACTAATTAGCCAAAAAAAAACGGAAAAGAGTTGTGAACTAGTTTAAAAAATTAGGATTTTTATTCTTAAATTTATAGCTGAGGTTTTTTTTTATCTTTAGTCAGACCTGTCAATTTTTTTTGGGCATAAGTGCAGTTTGGTTGGGGTTGTAGTTTGCTATTGCAATTCATTTTTTATTACTACGATTAGTCTTATCTCTGTAATATGATTTTGAGTATTTTAATCGTGTCTGTGTGACATGATTTTATTTTGTTTTATTGTTGGTTCTTCAATGACTCGCCATCATATTGATGTTAGTGGTTAGAAATATAACACGTTTATTGTGACTAGAGGTGTTATTGAGTGCTCAAGCTACGAGGTTGAATGAACCTGTTGCAACAGTTTTTACTGTTAAGCCTTTTAAGCAGTAGATAAAACTGAATATATATGCTTTTAAGATTAGTTGTGATATTTAGCTTATTTTATTTTTAGTTTTTTTGTCAACCGATCTGAAAATTAAGCGGCTGATTATTTGATTTATTTTTTTAATTATAATTCTGATCGTGTTTTCTATAGGAAAGATGTTCTAATTATATTACATATTATTATTTTAACTGATTGCGATGATTTATTAAAAAAAAAAAAGTGATGAATGAAATAGAAATCCTTGATGTCATCTTCTTATCTCTTTATTTATTTGTATATTTATTCATTATTTCTATTATAATATTATAATTTATATTCATGTGCTAATTAAATGCATTCAGACAAGTTGAGATGTAGTGTTACAGTTACAGATACAAGAGGCAACACAACTGCATATTATTCTAAATAATATTATTACAAATTAACATTTAATATATATCTCACTTCACCAAAAAAAAATTAATGTTTAATACACATCTAATTTTATACGTTTGATTGTTTTTTTTCTTCACAAAATTATTCTAGTTTATTTTTAAAATAAATTATAATTAATATATGATGACGGCTACTAAACATGTTAAATTTATAATATTATATATCTTTTTCTTTAAAATAAACAAATAAATAAAAAAAATATTTTTTCTTCTACTTTTGGGCCATTTTATTAATGTTAAACCTACTATATCTTGTTCTCCATTGTTATTAGTTATTATGAGTTGGCACTTCATTATAAATGCTTAATATTTTTTTATATAATAATTAATTATTAAATTAAAATATATATGACTAACTTTATATTAAATTGTATCAATTATAAATATAACACTTTAAATAAAAGATAAATACTAAGGCGTCAACCAAAAAAATTGGCATACTGTTATTAGTGTAATTTAATATATCAGTTCGTCATATTAGTAGACTTCTTATCTGTTTCAACATCTAAAAAACTTTTTTAGTTCAATATTTTTTTTTAAAATCTTGTACGTTATAGTTATTAAAATTACCTGTAAATTTTCAAAAAAATTCAAGTAGTTTACATTACTGAAAATAAGATTTGAATATTTTATTGCACACCTATTTATTATTTTTTTATACGAGTGATAAGTAACTGTTTAAACTTTATTTTTATCATTATACAAATGCTCCTAAATAGATATAACATATGCAAATTAATAAGAAAAAAATTGGAGTGGTTCTTTATTAACCACCACCACCACACATAGGGTCTTGATGATCACTATATACATAGACACAAACACAATTTATATGATACCCACTTTAGAGAGAAGAATACATTTGGTGTGTTATATATATATATATAATCACATAGAGAGGCCACATAAAACACAACACAACTTGGTTAAGTTAGATCAAAGGGAGCTAAAACCAATGGAGAATGGTAATCATCATCATCAACCTATCAATGGCAATGGCAATGGTTATTGTGTCAATAAGCACCTAATCAAAACCAAAGGAGAGCTCATCACTTGTAAAGGTAACTAGTAACTAGTAACCAGTAACCATATAATTATACAATTAATTATGTATATATTTACTGATTTATATAATTATATTATAATTAAGCTGCGGTTGTTCATGGACCTGGGGAGCCTTTTGTATTGGAAGAGATTTTAGTTGAACCACCTCAAAAAATGGAGGTCAGAATCAAGATCCTCTTCACTTCAATATGTCATACTGATCTCAGTGCTTGGAAAGGAGAGGTACACATAATAATTAATTAAGTTAATTAATTATCAATTTATTAATAATTAGATCTCTAACTAATTAATTATTATCATTATCATTATAATTAGAATGAATCTCAACGCGCGTTCCCACGAATTCTAGGCCATGAAGCTTCCGGGTAATTAATTAACTCGCATAATATTATTAATTAATTAATCTAAATAGTTAGATTTAGAGTTAATTAATTAATAATTAAATATTGCAGAGTTGTTGAGAGTGTTGGAGAAGGGGTTAGTGATTTCGAGAAAGGGGATCACGTGGTGCCGATATTCAACGGGGAATGCGGTGATTGCGAATGTTGTAGTAACCATTTGAGTAGTAACAAGTGCAGTAAATTCGGGGTCGATCCAAATATGAAAGTAATGGTTGGAGATGGAAGGAGTAGGTTTTGGAGTAAAGATGGTACTAAACAAATTTACCATTTTTTAAACACATCAACTTTTGCTGAGTACTCTGTTCTTAACTCTGCTTGTTTAGTCAAAATTGACTCCAAATTCTCTCCTCATCTCAAGAAAATGACTTTACTTAGTTGTGGAGTTTCCACAGGTACGCACATCTAACCTAATTGGTACAATTTCAATATGATAAATGTTATGGGGAACTTGTTATATAGCTTTTAATGCATTTCATATACCTAAAATAAAAAATACTTTTATAGGAACGACAAAAATGTTGCCTTTACCTAAGAATTTTCTTGAAAGAAAAATATTTGAGAATTAAATGCTAATAATGGCAGATCTAGAAAAAAATAGAAGATACAAAACAAATCAAATGCAAAAATATTAAATTTGCAACTACAAAGTTGACCATTGATGCATTTAAAGGAATTCAACAAGAAGAACTTATATTATACAATATATATTTAACACTATTTATTATATTATCTTCTTGGTAATGGTACTAAAAATATATAAAATTATTAGAATAATATACTATATAATAAACAAGTAGAATCCAGTGATGGAACATTCATGTACAAGTAAACAATGACCAATGAACATGTAGTTTTACTTGTATTCATTTTATAATTACTAGGCAAATTTGACTTTGTTTGTTATGACGATGTTAATTAAATGAGTAGTGTTATTGGCTTTGCTAATGTAATTTTTTATGCTTATCAATATTTAATTATACTAATAATAATATAATAACGAACGATAAAATTAAATATGCAAATTATACATGTATCTAAAATTATAAACGCATAAAATGAAAGTTTTTTTTTGGAAGACATAAAAAACAAAGTTATTAAAGACATGAACCAAGATACTATTGGTAAAATGAATGTAAAATTGATAATTATTAGTTTCTCATCATAGAATTTGATAAGCAATTTTGGTTGATGGCATGATGAGATTACTTAAACTTATATTATATGTTGATTAATTAATAATTTTAAAATAACTTTTATAATATTTGAATTATTAAAATTATTTAGACTAATAAAAACACGTCACATGTATACATGTGTATACACTCACATGTTCAATTGACACTTAACATCTAAATTTAACAAAAGTATGAATTTGCAAACAAAATTAAACTAAAATAGGTATTACTACTAAAAAGAGCGATAAAAAATTAAGTTTGTAACAAGTGAAACATACATGGTTTGGCTGCAAATTTCTCTAATAGGAATAGATATTATTATTAAATATTTTTGGTATGGAATTAAATAAGGGTTAATTTCACAAATGCACAAAAATAACAAAAATACGTTTTTACGGAATTTTAAACATTTTTACGATTTTTTTGATTTTATTTACATAAAATACGGTCTTTTTATGTTGAAATTTTGTTCATTTGTTGTTAATTTTTTGTTATATGTATGTTATTTTTGTTGTTTTTTCGTTGTTATTTTGATGTTATTTTCATGTTACTTTTATGTTGTTTTCTTGTTGATTTTATGTTGTTTTCGTGTTATTTTTTGGAAAACCGTAAAAATATAAAAAAAAACTCTTTGAACGTAAAAATGTAAATATTTTACAAAAAAATAGTACCTTGTGTAATTATTCCATTAAATAATGAAGGAGTTGGAGCTGCATGGAACACTGCCAATGTCCAACCTGGATCCACCGTGGCAATTTTTGGTCTGGGAGCTGTGGGCCTTGCCGTAAGTTTTTCTTCATATCAAATATTTGTTTAAATATAATCAAAAATGGACAATTTTCATTTTTATTGTCTTTTTCTGAAAAAATTACAAAAATATGAGTTTTTTTTTAAGAAAAATTATTCTATGGGAAAACAATTTATAGTAACCAATTATCTTATATTGTTTATTCCTTTTTTTCAACTTTTTTTTTTTGAAAGTTTTTGATAAAATAATTTTTTTTTTTTAAAAAAAATAACTATATTTTTGCCTAAATTATATAAAAATTCATAAAATATGTAATTTTCACATAAAGAAACACTCTTGTTTTGAGGCAGATCAATGATCATGCCTGCGCCTAGTGTCTATCCAACCAAGGGAGAAAACAATATTTTGTAAAAATACACAAAAAGAATTAGTAATTTTCAAAAATAACACATTTTTTAGATTAAGGATCCAATAATTAATATTCTTTTAAGGCCCAAACACTCTCTGGCCCATCTTGATACATATATATATAAAATATATATATATATAATATGGTATATAATAAAGGAAATTGGTTATGAAGGTTGCTGAAGGTGCAAGAGCAAGAGGTGCATCCAAAATAATTGGTGTTGATATCAACCCCACTAAATTCAGCACAGGTATTAAATTCACACACAAAATATATATACATATATATATCTATAAATAAAAATATACAACCTCACACAATAAATTAACTATATATATATTTGTGTTTGTATTTTAATTATTAGGTAAAGCAATGGGAGTTACAGACTTCATAAACCCAACTGAGCTAGAAAAGCCTGTGCATCAAGTAAGTATTAATATTATTATTTTAGTCCAATATCTCTTATATTTATTCATGTATAATTTTAATTATTGTAATGAATTGAAATATATAAATAAATAAAATTTCAGAGAATTAGAGAGATGAGTAAAGGAGGAGTGGACTACAGCTTTGAATGTGCAGGCAATGTAGATGTTCTTAGGGAGGCCTTCTTGTCTACTCATGAGGTTATTATCATTATCATCATCATCATCATCATCATCATTATTATTATAGAGTGTTCTTCATCAATATATATATACATATATATATATATATATAGCTCATTTACTAACAGGGCCTGTTCTAATTAAATTTGTAGAGGCCAAATAATAAAAGTGATATTATTGAAAATGTTACCTATAAAATGGTATTTTTAAAAATTTGAAAACCTATTCACTTTTGGGCCCTATTGTCATAGCCCATTATCTCCAACAAATCTCTATAAATTTGAGATTTTCAACTGTGTAATTTTTTATTTTTTATTTTTCTATTTTTCACATTTCTATAAGATATTTTTTCCCCTCATGTTAATATTTTTAGATATTAATAGTGGTAACTAGTTAGTACCGCATTAATTTTAAAACTAATTAGTCAACAATATCAAATTAATTATTTTAAATTGATATATTTGTAACTAGTAATTGGTTACCATAAAGAAGAAGAAGAAAAAAAACCCTAAGAAAAACCATATTTTAATGGCATTATTATTATTATTTTTGTTCATATTTATAACTTATTTATACATATATATTATAGGGATGGGGATTGACAGTGATTTTGGGGATTCATCCAAGTACAAAAATGTTACCAATCCATCCAATGGAATTATTTGATGGTCGATCAATAACAGCTTCTGTGTTTGGAGGCTTCAAAGGAAAGACTCAACTCCCTATTTTTGCCCAACAATGCATGGAAGGGGTTAGTCACTAATTAATTACTTAATTATAATTTGATTATTATTATTATTATTATAAAATATATTAATTATTATTTTTGTTTTGTGTAATTAATTAATTAGGTGGTGGAATTGGATAAATTTATAACACATGAGCTACCATTTGAGAAGATTAATGATGCATTTCAGTTGCTCATTCAAGGAAAATCATTGAGATGCATTTTGAACTTGTCATGATCGTCATGATCACCTTCATTCTTCTTTCCAAATTGCCAATTATATATATATATATATATATATATATATATATATTTATATATATTGAGTGGAAAGGTTGATTGTGATGAAAATTCTATATTTATAATATGTAATATATATGTATATTGCAGTTTAATTTGTAATGAATATTATTATAATAATAAATATGATGAGTTTGATACCCTATATATTTAAAAGGGTCACATACCTATTATTTTCTTAAGGAAATGAATTTATGAAAACTACGTTTAGTGACTTGGTTATAATCATAATTGTATCACAATTACTTTGCATGTAGACTCTTCCCTTGAGGTTTATCTCACTGTGTTTACTCTTGAGATTTTAATAAATGTGTTTTTCTCAATAAAAATAAATAAATTGGTGATCAATTACTAAAATATAATTTATTTTGTAAAAAATGTATTTTAATAGTATGTGAAAAGTTGATTCAAATTTGCCATGTACATAAAACATGATGCAAAATTTGTATCAAAATATATATATTATTTTTAATATTTATGTATGTGCCAAGTGCCATTTGTAATATTTTAGTGTTGATGAAAGTATTTTGCATAGTGATCCAAAATAGTATAACTAAAGTTTGGTAAATTATATTCAAACAAATGACTTTCCAAAACAAGGTAGGCTCTCTATATATATATACACGCATAAACATATAAAAAATTTCAAAATTTTAATTTTTTACAAAAACCAGTATTATTAAAGAGTTATTAACAAACAAATTAAGAAAATAATAGTAATAACAATGGAGATTATTGGGTGGTTATAAAAAATCAACAGGCAAGATATTATATTAATAAAGTATTATATATTATTTAATTTAATATATATTTGTTAATACATATATCATATATTAATACTTTTTATAAAAATTCATTATTTAACTTTTTGATTCAAATTTTATGTTATATTTAAGTATTGTTGAAATATATATATTTAAAATTTTATTTGTTTTATTTATTATTAGTCTCTTAAAACTAAATACAATATTATGCCTAATTCAATCTATTCCAATTCAATTATTATCAGTTCAATCCAATTCGATAGCGTACCAAATAGATTATCATAAGCAAAAGGTTTACTCAAATCATGGGATTTGGTTACTAAAAATAGAACCAGAATCATCACCTACCCCATTACAAGTTACCTGTAACTCATTATTAGAATTGGGTTTTTATCCATATCTTCACCATTGAAAACTACAGAAATAGAGATGATTATATGTCATTAGCACGAAAAAAGGATTAATTTTATTTAATTTAATTTTGTTATTGTTGAAGAAGCAAATTAAGAAATTAGTATAGAGATAAGATTGAATAAAATAACCGGCCTAGCTAACAAATTAATTTTCATTAATAAAGTTTGGTAAATATTATAACTAAACAACTTCCCAAAACAAGTTATAGGCTCTCTATATATAAATACATATAAACATATACAAAATTTCAAAGCCTTAATTTTTACAAAAACCAATATAATTAAAGAGTTATTAGCAAACAAATTAAGAAAATAATAGTAATAACAATGGAGATTAATGGGATTAATGGTGATAACAAAACCACAGGCAAGGTCATCACTTGTAGAGGTAACAATAATAATTATCATTAATACAACATTTTGTTAAGGATTAATATGATGATATTGATGATTAATTAATTAATTAAGGCGCGGTGGCTTATGGGCCCGGCGAGCCGCTTGTGGTGGAAGAGATTTTGGTTGAGCCACCTCAGAAAATGGAGGTCAGAATTAAGATCATGTTTACCTCAATTTGTCATACTGATTTGAGCGTTTGGAAAGGAGAGGTATTTATATTTATTATTGATAAATTAAGAATTATATATTAATTCATTTTTATGTGTTAATTACTTTTCTAATTATTATTATCTTAGTTCTTTTTTTGATTTGAATTATATTGTATGGTTAAGTTTATTCTAGAAAAAGAGAGGAGAGACTCAAATTAAAGTTAATTATGAGAAGAAAAAAAATATTACTATTAGTGGTGCTTAATATTATCATCAGATAATTTCTTACGAGTTAACAATAACAGTATATATAGTTCACAAAAGAAAAATAATGTAGGAGTGTCCATATCACTTTAAAAGTTTAATGAGAGAGATGACTATTTTTTTTTAACAAAATTAATTCATTAAACAGCAATATCCGCTATCACAATAGACTGAAGAGCATGTGGAACATTGCTCATGAAAGAGATGACTATTAATTCTACTATAATATAGGAAAATTAATGTGATTAAATTAGAATTTAGACTTTCTTTCGAGCACTACTAATTAATCAAATAATTAAATACAATCATTTTACCTACTTAATTATAATAAATAGTTATATTTAATTAATTTTATTAATTTAACTGTTCAGAATGAATCTCAACGAGCATACCCTAGAATTCTTGGCCACGAAGCTTCAGGGTAAGCCATATATATTTTACTTTAATTTTTCACTCACAAAAGAAAATTAATGTCGGAGTACTAATAGTGTCATGCATATGATGAATAAAAATTCAAAATTCAAAATATTTATAAAATATTTAAAACATTCAAATTTATGTGTAAAATGTGTTATTTTTAAAGGTTTCAAAAGTATTTTTCTTTTATTTATTTTGGGACATTAATTACTTAAAAGTTATATAATATTATATAATAACTATATTTTGAATGAGTGATACGGTAAATATTTTGTAAACTATATAGTATTTTTTCAATAAGCCATTTTAGACATATATAGTGTTGAGAATCTAAATAAATATGGTGTTTGAAATTTTTAACAAAGTGTTGAGAATTTTTGATAATTAGAGGTGTCTCAAAAACTATTTTTTTAAAAAAAAATATATATCAAAACAACAATATTAATATAATATATGTAAATCGACTATCAAAATAAATTATATTATATTAACACATGTGAACTTCACATCATTAAATTATCATACATGGTTGAGCACAACAAATAATTAATATTCTTTTGACTTATTTTTTCTTTTCATATAATCAACTAAAGGTTGCTAAAACATAATGCTATTAATGTTGAAGAAAATTAAAAACAAGAATTATGAGTGATCTTTAAAGATTTTTTTTTTCTAATAAAATCACGCCGAACATAACATTTATTCAAATATTTTTACAGAATTATTGAGAATGTGGGAGAAGGAGTGATAGATTTGAAAGAAGGAGACCATGTAGTGCCAATCTTCAACGGCGAGTGTGGCACGTGCGAATGCTGCAAGCATGTGAAGAGTAACATGTGTAGTAGATATGGTGTGAACCCTATGATGAAGGTGATGGAGAGTGATGGAAGAACTAGGTTTTGGACCAAAGATGGAAACCCGATTTTTCATTTTCTGAACACCTCAACTTTTTCTGAGTATTCAGTTGTCCATTCCGCTTGTGTTGTCAAGCTTCCCTCCCAACTACTCTCTTCTCCATCTGATTTTAAGAAAATTACTCTATTAAGTTGCGGAGTTTCCACTGGTAATAATAATTTTTCTTTTTATTTAATATTATATCATAAAAAATTTTATAATGTGAGCTATTTTTTCTCCTACCTACTGATAAAAGTATCTTTATTTTTTTTTACGTAAATGATATTTTGGTTTCATTGTTTTACAAAAATTATTGATAAGACCTTCTATTTTGTTAAATGACAAAATAAGCCTTGTATTTTTTAAAATAATACTACATAATATTCTGAATTGATTTTTTTGTAAAATGAAGGAGTTGGAGCTGCATGGAACACTGCCAATGTCCAACCTGGTTCAACTGTAGCAATTTTTGGTTTGGGAGCTGTGGGACTTGCAGTAAGAATTAATTAATTAATTTACTATACATATATTATCACTACAACAAAAACTGTCATCAGGAGCGATTTTTTTGGTTCCAGAAAACCTCTTAATTTGTTCCAGAAGATTATTTGGCACGACTAGTCATTCCTGATATTTTATTCCTAATAACTCGTGCCTGAAAATCAATATTAGGAATAAAATATAGTAACGTTCATGATGCAAAAATATTTGGAACGAAAATAAATTGTTCCTAAAAGTAAAAGTCATTCCAAAATATTTTCGCACTTGATGAGAGTTTTGTCGTTTCTAATAATCATTTAATTATTTTTTTTTATAAAAAAGAAATTATTTGGAACATCTTTGTTAATTCGCGCCTGATACTACCACTATTAAGAATGAAATTCTGTCGTTTCTGATACTGTCGCGCTTGAAATCCTTATTTATTGTAGTGTATTATAATTTTATTCATAAAATGATATTATTAATCTTAAATTTACATAGAATTTTAATCATATTAATGAAAATTGGTGTAGATTAGTGAAGGGGCAAGAGCAAGAGGAGCATCCAAAATAATAGGGGTTGATGTCAATCCTACTAAATTTAGCAAAGGTAGTGTTTTAATATAATACATTTCAATGTCACAAAATTAAACATTATTCTAGTATAGTTACAAAAATATTATTGAAAATATGAAATAATATTTATGATGTGCCCATATTATAAATTAGATTAATGTTATTGTATTCATTATAATTATAATATCATCTTTGTAAATTTTTAAAAAATTCTGAATAATTTACTGTGTCCAAAATAGATTTGACGTTTTTTAAACACGCGTGGTAAATTAAAATATCAGAAATTTTGTTTTCAGTACTGTAAATTATTCAAAAAAAAATTAAAAATTTACAAAAATAATACTGTAATTATAACAAATACCTCTATAAAATAATATTCTAATATATAATTTTGGACGCAAAAATTAATTAAAAAGAAATCGTAATAGAAGGTAATAACACTCATTTATAAATGATTGGATAGTGAATATTTTTAGAGTCATTATATATATAAGTATTTGTAATATTTATATAAATAAATTGTAATTTTTTTCTTCTATAATGGTGTACATATTAGGTGAAGCAATGGGGATGACGAATTTCGTAAACCCAATTGAGTTGGAAAAGCCTCTGCATGAGGTTTTTATATTCTTCTTCTCTTTTAAGAGTATTTAGAAACTGAATTTTACTTATTTTATTTTTTTTCCTCACAAAAAATTTCAACTTCTAAGCACAACTTAAATTATTTAACTAATTTTTTTTTTATTAATTTCAATTTGTTAATCGAATGGCTAATTGATTACATATTTCATCATGAAATTAATTAATAAAATAATAAATTATATTAATTGATTTGATATGTGTATTATTGCAGAAAATTAGAGAGATTAGTGGAGGAGGAGTGGACTTTAGCTTTGAATGTGCTGGAAACTTGGATGTTCTCCGGGAGGCTTACTTGTCTACTCATGAGGTACCTATAATTCATTATTATTACTCTAATTATTATTTCATCTTTTTTTTCGAGAAAGAAATCTGATTCGAATTTGAAACTTTTTTTTTACGAGAAGATGTTCTAAGATGTTATCTTAGGATGCACATAATACATATCTAAAATATAACATATTGTTATTTGTGTAATTCAATAACGTTGTAACATGTGTATAAATAGGGATGGGGAATGACTGTGGTTTTGGGGATTCATCCAAGTCCAAGAATGCTACCAATTCATCCAATGGAACTATTTGATGGTAGAGGAATATGTGCTTCTATCTTTGGAGGCTTCAAAGCCAAGACCCAACTCCCTATTTTTGCCCAACAATGCATCCATGGGGTTAGTACTTTGTACTCACTCACTCTATATACATTTTATATTGTCAATATTAATTAAATATTTACAAAGATGAAAATAATAATTTGGTGGTTGATTTTGGTTTTGTTTATTATTATTTTTAATTAGGAGGTGAATTTGGATGAATTTATAACACACGAACTTCCTTTCGAGAAGATAAACGAAGCATTTCAGCTACTCATTCAAGGCAAATCTCTCAGATGCCTTTTGCATTTCTGATCACATTTTTTCTCTATTCAAATCAACCTTATATTTATATATTTATAATTCATGTCATGTGTATATAATTAGGAGCTAAAGTCTCCATTAATATATGTATAAATATCTAATTAAATAATCATCCTAAGAGGTGGAGTTTAAAATTTGTGTAATTATGCATATTGGTGTATAAAAATCACTGAAAATTATTGTTAAATACACTGCTATTTCACTCTCCTAATTGACATATAATATATTTTAGAGAAAACTACTTGTGAAGTTCAAGTATGTACAATTGTATAATTAATAACACTAACCAAAACTGAGACCTAGTCATAACTCATAAGTACTAAGCACAAAGCACAATAATCTCTTATTATTGTGAGAATTTATTTACTACTTAATACTCATTATTGGCAGGAGACACCATATGATAACCACTGCAAATTTGTAATCTTGCAGTGTTAAATTTTAAAATTAAAATATGTTAGCCCCAATATTATTCTCAAGATATTGCATCGAATAATGTTAGACACCATAAAACGCCCCCGTTCGTTTCAACGGTGGAGTAGCGGTGAAGTATATGAAAGGCAAGAAAAGAGAAAGAAACCCCATTTTTGTTACTTTGAGTAACCAGAGAAAAGAGAGCAGAACATAAATCTTTGGGGGTAAAATCCCAAAATAATTCGGGTACAGGTAGGTAAGTAAATCTTCCGAAAGCCTCGATGTTCCGTTCCAACTCTATAATCTAAAAATAAACATAATAAGCCCTATTAATAATAGTAGTAATAATAATATGAAAAGGTCCCCAGAGGCAGGGAAAAGAGAAGAGACACAACATTGTGTGTTATCATCAGACTGACCACCACAGACATCGAAAACATCCTTTCTTTACATGGGTGTCATATGCTAACATTACTTCATTTCGAACCATAACCAAAAAAATATATATGTCTGGACTCTGGACAGTGGTTGTGTGCTCATCTAAAGATGATGATGATGATGATAGTGATATAGCTCAATGCATGGGGAGACGAGGAGCTCGGGGTCGAACAGGTGTTTTCGATGGGCTTACCCTGATTAATTACAATACCAAAGCTTAGTTTGATTAGAACATTGGTCAAAAAGTTCTTTTAACAAAAATGAGATTAGATTAAAGACAGTCCCACCTTATAGGCAACGACCCCAAAACCACACCGCTACAATTGAGAGCAGCAATTGCACTTTCAGCCTGCAAATACACCATTAAAACTCCCGTCATCGTAATGAAATGAAATGAAATAACATGTATTGAATACGATTTGGTCATGTATGATTAAAAAAGTAGTAGCAGCGGGACCAAGCAAGGCACTAAAAATCAAAGGTAGGGTCATGGTTTTTCTTTTCAAGGAAAAAAGAAAAGTTGTGTTTCTACATGCAGCTTTCTCCAAAGGAATTCATACAAAGACTTTGGACTATATAATCTCTGAAAGTGTTCAACACTTCGACCTGACAGAAACTCAGGTCTTCCTCGAGCAGCCCGATATAGGAAAACAAGTCTAGTCTAGTCTATTCTAACCGAGCCTTTTAATCCCAAAAGCAAAGAGACGGACCCAAACGTTTTTTTTCCTCTCATATCGTGTATCGAATCCAATAAACAAGTTATAATTATGCCTAACATCTCTGCTTTAACAATTGAGCTAAACAAGAAAGAAGAAAATAAAAAATAAAAGAATAGTAGAAACACCATGCAGGTTTAAAATTTTAAACTTGCCCATTATGCACTATATCCAACCAGTAAGAGCTTGAAAAAAATGTAAAGCAACAATCGAAATGCCAGCAGCATAAATAGGAAGTAAAGAATGCAACATTTTTTACCATGGACATAAAGTGTTGCAGATGGAGAACATGTATGAAATAAATGAACAACAAAACTAGCATAATTATAAATTAAATACCATTATTGTTTCTTTTTAACCAGTACATGTAGGGAAAGGTTAATAATGCAGGACACATTTTACCCACTGAAAGAATAGCTTATATGGATTGAATTTGAGCAAAGTAAAACAGTTTATTAGACAAAATGAAAACAAGGAAAAAAATACAATCGTATATAGCTAGAGACAATCGACAGACAAGACAACATAACAGTCCAACTAAAGGATACACCTGTAACCTGTTGCTCTTCTCAGTGCATTGAATGAAAACCATTTAAAAGCACTAGAGAAAGACTATGAGATATACTGCAAAAACCACTGAAGACACCAACAACCACAGTATAGATACATACTATGACATATGCTCTAAAAAAACTAAACTTAACAGATATGGTACTAAATTGTAATGTTTTTTTTTTTTTGCCATGAATTTTTTTTATGGAACCTTTTGCAATGATGAAGTTGTAATGTGTTCCAATGGCTTGCAAGATATGAAAAGTTAAATGTGTTCCTAATTCTTACACATGATTGCATAATCATCAAGAACACACGGGCACTCCAAAAATAATAGTAATGAAACGAACAATTAAAAAATTAAAAGACATCAAAAACATCACCCTTACACACTCCAAAAATGAGAAAATAATAACCAAATAAACAATAAAAAAAAAAGTAATAAAGACGGGACAAAAGACTCATCCTTCTTTAGTTAGCCAAGACTACAATTGTGTGACACTAATTATGCTTGGTAATATATATATAAATTAAAAGTCAAACGGACCTTTTCTACCACAGTCTAGCTTTAGACTTGCAAAAGAGTAAACAACAATCAATTAGAGTTACATATGGAGGCTCATATCTCCATGTAAATACCAAAAAAGTGGTTGGTAAGGTCACATCCAAATGAGATGAAAAATCTTCTCATGTGCCAAGGATGGAAAAATGGTCCTAAAGAAAGACCGAAGCAATTTGGTGATTCAATAATCTATTACAAAAGATGAGTGTGTGTGGTCAGTTGATCACTACAAGCTACTTCCCTTCATATATGGTCAGTGGGTCAGACCTCATGGGAGCAAACTACAGGGTCACCACCAAAGCTAACCCTCAAGGATAGTAAGGTTTCCTTTTCACCCCAAAAAAATAAGGTATAAATAAATTAATGCTTCCTTTTGACAATGCACATGCATGGGCATGGAAAATGAAATTTTTAATCAGGTAATAAAGCTTCCTATTACAACAATTGTCGTGTGAAAGCCCCACTTGTCACAATAGACCTTCCCTAATTTTTACATTAAATATAGCAGTTAAAAGTAATGGGAAAGAGAGGACATTATACACAAACACAAAATATAGAATGTAGGAATATTGAAAAAGGTAGATACCATTACGAACTCCACAAAGGCAATACGAGTAGAATGATGATAGTCCCCAAGCAGCCTTAGTCGATAAACCTGCATTAGAATAGATGTATATAAATGCAGCCCCTCTCACAAATGGTATCAAGGATTTTAGACTTATAAAAGAAAGAGAAAGCATTGGCAAAAGCACTAACCTCTCCACAGACTGATTCAAAAAAGAGTTTAACATCAGCTTGAGCAACCTACACAAGAAAAACCAAATAAAACATGTAAGATATTCCATAGGTTGGGCTAGGCCATTTTCAACTATAAATTACAAGAAAATCACCTTTTTGTCGATATTTGTACAATAAATGGTTCTTGCGCACATCTCTCGTTCATCGTCACTCTGCAATGAAAAACAGTACACAGTTGATAGATTATTAAATGGAAATGACAGGTGCATTCCAGAGTAAAAAAAATAGTCAACAACAAGGTTTTTTCTATACCCTTGGCAAGAATGTTGGGTTAACTGGTGCTATAGCTGTCTTAGACGGCAATACTCTAACAGGGTAAAATCCAAGCATTGTTCCTGCAAGACTCAAAGCAGTCCTTGCGCCTTCTGCTTAATCAGATATAAAACTGAACTTGGTCAAAATGTCCTAGCATTCATAGCCGATCTAAAGACTATTTCACAATGACAGGTCAGTAATGATGTTTGAAGGTAAATATTACCTTCATCAGTGAATTCAATGAAGGCAAAACGAAGTACTGAGTTCGGATCACCACAAATTCGGCAATCAACAACCTTCACATTCACAGTGGAAGAAAAACAGATAAGGGAAACTGTTCCAAATCTGATTTAAAATCACACACACAGTACTTCTACTATGACATATATCATTTTTCAGCAATCAGAGGGGAAAGAACAATCAGAGACTAAGAGAAATGGTGCAAACACAGAACTGTAATCAGTCCATATATCATTAGATTAGACCAATTACCTGTCCACAAGTGATAAAAAGAGCCGCAAGCTGTTCTTCAGTGACCTATGTCCAAATTACCAATAAATTAATCATTCACACACCAAAGAAATAATTACTACCCATAATGGAAACGCTGAAAGTAAAAGCTGCAAATGGCATACCTGTTGATCAATGTCAGAAACATAAACAGTTTTACGAATTCTATCTTCTCGTTGTGCCATACTAGTCCTGCTGTTCATTCTCCGTTTTCCTTGGCTATTCCTCTGAAAAAACAAAACCCATCAACAAAATTTTCAATTTGATTCTCAAGAATAGAGTCCAATTCACATTAGCTATAAATGATAAAAGCATGGTTTCTTCTTTACCCAACACACTTCATAGCTTGAACAAGCTTACATATGAGTATAACTTCTACTCAATACAACATTTTGGACGCCTAATCACAAGCTACAATACCCAAACAGCAAGAAAATCGTGTAGAGTTCTCAACATCTCATGTTCTTATTTCCTGTTCCCAGAAACCAAAACATACTTTTACATGTTATTAATTTCAAAACAATAATACTTAAATGGTAATAATACCCGTCGAGCATTGAAGCCATTAGCGTTCCCATTTCTGTTGCCGTTGTTGTTGTTGTTAAGCAAAAGACCAAACCCATTGTTAATAAACCCACCGTTTAATCCATGATTGTTAGCAAGTGAAGGAGGTACAAACTCCTCCGCCATGGGATTAAGCTTCGAGAAAAGCTCCCTCAATTCCCTCATATCTCTATTAAAGCTCTCCCCACCATCATGATGATGATGATGGTGATCCCCATTCATCTGCAAATCCCCACCGTTCGATCGCTGCTGCTGATGATGATGAACAGACCCAACTCCCACTGTCTGCATCGACTGAGGACCCCCGATCTTCGCGCCATGATCAAACCCCAACTCCGGCACAACATTCATGAAAAGATTCTGATCGTGAGGCCTCAGAATCGGACCATTGTTGTTCTGATGCAAACCATTGTGCTTCGGTTGATCCTGATCGTTGGTTCCTCCACCACCTCCTCCTCCTCCACCACCACCACCACGCGCCGCCGCCGCCGCCGCTACTTCCTCCACGTTCCTCCCCAATTCCACTCCAGCATTCTCAACCACCGCCATGGATTCTTCCACCTCCTCTTCAAAATTTTATTCCAGTCGCTGATCAAACAAACAAAGACCCTAAAAAACCAAAACAAACAAATTGATTCGATGTCACTACGGAGAAAACGAAAATGAAAATCCAAAATCAAAATTTAAAAAAAAAAAACAAAAATTGAGAAATGACAACGAATCAACAAAGCTAATTAAATTATTATTATTATATTATATCAAAAATATAATAATAAAAATAAAAATAAGAACAATAAAGAGCTGAATCGAGTTTATTTACAGTCAATGGCGTTTTTTTTTTTTTTTGGGTTGAGAATTTTTTTGAGTAAAAAGAATAATACATACAAAATTGTAGAGTGCCGATGATGACTCTGTTGAAGGAGACCAGAGAGAGACCAAAGAGGTTCTTCTTCGAATCACTCTTTTCACATCGTTCTAAAGAAGAAGAAGAAGAAATGGTTCTCAGTCTCAAACTCAAACCACCATTTTTTTTTTAATTTTCTTTTTGGGGTTTTCAGACTCAGATTCTGCTACTCTCACCAACGACTGCTCTCTCTCTCTCTCTCTCTCAAATGTATATAATACATGTATACATACATACATACATATATACATGTATATTATACATACATACATTTCTCTAGTCTTAAAACTTTAACTTGTCCTTTCAATTTTGTAAGTTGTTAAAAGTTTCTCTAAAATTATTGAAATTATCAAATCGTACCTTAAAACTTTGACATGTTATAAATATGCCCTGTGAACTTTTTAAGTCATTAAAAATTTATCGTAACTATTGAAATTGTTGAATTTAAGAGTTTTCGTCGAATTATGTTTAATTTTGCTAATGAACGTCTAAATTGATCATTTTTATGTACCAAATTATGTCTTTAAATTTTGACATGTACTAAATTAATCTTCCAAACTTTGACATGTTACCAAATTGTGTCCCTAGACTTCCAATCATGTGAGACGAGTCGTTGTAAATTTTAATGGAATTGAACGAATGTCCTTGAATTCAACAATCTTAATAATTTTAAGGAAATTTTAACGACATGAAAAGTTTGTGAAACAAGATTTGGTAAATATCAAAGTTCGAGAAATAAAAATATTAGTTAGTCTATGAAATAAATAGGATTTGACCTGAACTAAAACTATAGTAGACTTTTACTTTCTTAACTTTTTCAGTTACAAAAATTTTCTTGAATTATAAAAATATTGCAAATATCATATTTTAGTTACATTTTACTTATTTCTTTTTTAAGAAAAAAATAGTACTAACGTGACATTTTTTTTTTAAAGGCTACTAACGTGACATTAATATAGTACAGTTTAAGAGTTCAAATAAAAAAAATACATAAATTACTATGTAATGATAAATTATAATAAAATCTATTTGTATTCTTAGAATCCAAGCTTCTAGAACCTACAATGTTCCTACTTCCTTGGTTGTCCCTTCTGCAGCTCCCTCATTGGTGTTGACTCCTCATTTTCTTAGTGAGGGAAGCAAAGTTTCTTTGTTACGTGAGGCTTCAGGGGGTTAGAACTTGGGTTTAGTTCGAGGCCTCTTTCTCCCTAATGAAGCATATGTTATCTTATCTATTCATTCACCCTCTTTAGATGTGGATGATAAACTTATGTGAAATTTTGAAAAGCTAGGCTAGTACTCTGTCAAGAGTGGTTACTAGTTGGGTCGTACTTCTCTTTCTGGTGGGTACTCTAGTTGACAGAAAAATTATTAGACCTTAAATATTTCTCCAAATATGAGATTGTTTGCTTGGCAAATGTCTTCTAATTAGATTCCTACAAAAATCAATTTGACTACTCATGATCTCTTATCTGATGATCTTTTTCCTCCTTGCGAACTTCATGAAGAGACTACTCATCATGCTTATGGGGGTGCCCTTTATTGGCTTGTAAGAAACTTTGCAATTTTGCTATGGGTAACCCACTGTCCACTCATAATGATTTTCTTAGTTTTATTCACAATGTTATTTACCATTTGCCTAAGAATAAAATTAAATTAGTTATGGTTATTTTGTGGCGTATCTGGTTCAATAGAAATAAAATTATCCATAATAACATTAATCTACCTCGTGACTTGGTGGTGAATTGGGCTCAAGAATTTCTTCAAAACTTCCAACATAGCTAGACTCGAGTTGGGCCTCCATTCTCTTTGGGACATGCGACTTTTTTGCCTTTTGATGAGGTTGTTTTGAAATAGTCTCCTCCTTTGGGTGGTTCTATCAAGGTTAACACGATGTTGCTATTGATAAAATTAGTAGTTGTAGTGGCCTTAGTATGTGTTAGAGCGTGATTACTTGGGTACAATTCTTATTTTTGTTATGTGGTACTTGGAAAGTTGTCTTGATCCCAAAGTGGTGGAGGTTTTGGCTCTTCGGCATACTATGGTTTAATGTTATTGCTTTGGGTATGACAATATCATATTTAAAATGGATTGTTGGATCGACAGCCTGACAGGGAGATGTGACTCTGATACCATGTTGAGAACCATAAGGTTTCATATCAAAACAAATTGGTAATAAGTAGCGTAGCCCATACTCTTACATATAGCTCAATATTTCATCATTGATCCATATGGAACAATGTTGTCCAATAGATAATCTTTACAATGAATTTAAAGATGTTTATTTTTTGTATTATCCTTAAGATTATGATGTTATAGTCTATATTTTAACGAAAATCGATCTTACAACGTCCTCTAATATTGTTTAGTAGTCGGATTATTCAAGTTATATTCATAACTTATTAGTAACATATACTAGCCAAAAAAATAATTTTAATATAATTAAAGAGGACTATTTTGCAACAATTTTAATAGTCCTAAAGAAACTTTTGTAATAAAAGAAAATTCAGGGGAAGAAAAGAGAAGAGATCTTTATTTAATGTGTAAACATATTTATGTGTATGAACCATGAATGTTGATGCATGCAGCAATTCGATGACGTGGCATAATATTATTGGTGGATATTTTACTGATCCCGCGGTCGCACGCTTTTTTTATTTTTTATTTTATTTTTTTAAAAGGGAAAGATATTTTTTTTACTACGTAGCTTTACCTCCGTACTGTTGTGGAATTTACTGAAACGGACACGACGACTATGAGAGTAGTTTGTAATTTCAGGGGTAGTTTAGTAATTTCTGATTAACAGGCACAATAAACGACAATTTTTTGGTACTGTGAAATTGAGGAACCCCGTAGCTACGGCACCTATTTCTTCCAGGTATCTTGCTGGTTTAGATTAATTAATTAATAATTACCATAATAATAATAAATTACTAATCACTTTTAATTATAAATTAATAATTAATAAATAAATACTAATGAAATTGTACGTTTTTGTCTTCTTGTTTAGCGAAAAAAAAAAAGGTCAGGAACTAAAAAATCATAATTCTAAAATTAATAAAATGGAGTGGAAAGTAAAATTAATCAAACATAAACACATAATAAGGGAATTAACTAATTAAACTAATTTTTTAATTAGAAATTATATACATGTTATTAAAAGAAAAAGACGAGCTAGCTAATGAAAATTATTTAGCCAATAATATGGTGCGGTAGCTTTAATATTTTTACGGTTATCTATGCATAGTTTTCCAAAATATAACACTAATAAAATTAAATTTAAATACTGATTTACAAAAAAAAAAAAAAAAAAGTGAAGCTTTATTAGCAAATATTCTTTATGATTGCATAAAAAAAAATTAGAAGAGAAATCTTCACTCTTAAAAACACGATCAGCAACCAAATACATAGTTTGAGCTAAAAAATAAAAAATGCTATTCGCAGATTGTTTAACAAATAAAATAGACACATCATTAACACAATTCAACAATGCCTTACAATCATCAATTACGCTTTCAAAATAGGACACCATCCAAATTAAACTTCTTATTGCTTGAACCACGGTATGATAATCTGTTTCGATAATCACTCGACTCCATCTTTTCTTTTTGATCCAACTTAACGCTTCCTGTACACCCATAGCCTTTGCGATTTCAAGCGATACAAAGCCTTCTCTGCAGCATGTAATAGGCTAACATCCTTAAAAACCATCCCTGTAGAAGTTTGTGCGACACCAACAAAACTGTAAGTGTTAGCCGCAGAGAAGAGCGTCTCATCAACGTTAATCTTGATCACATCTCCACGTGATTTAATGTTTAATATCTCATATCTTTAAAATAAAAGTATTTTCTTAGTTAGTTCAAGAATTTGTATTAATTCATATTCTAAAACAGAATCATAATATTTTAAATTAATATCACCGTATCATTAATTTGGTTTTTTTAAATTTTTACACTTTAAAATAGTTTTTTTTTTTGTTTTTTGTATTTTTATGGAAATCCACATAGCAACCAACCTAAATCGCAATCAAAATCCACATAGCAACCTACATAAAAACTACCGAAACAACCCAAACCATAAACTTGAAAAAAAAAACTAAAAAATAGTATATGAAGTATTTCCTCTATTAATTTTATGTGATTTAACTTATATTTGAATAGAATTAGTAGTTCAAGGGTCTGAGCTAAGGCGGGCTAATCATCAGCTTACAAGTCGAGCATATACCTGTTATACATGAATCTCGACATGGCACGAATACGACCCGTAAATACGAATTGTCACCCTTACTCATGGGAACATCTATTAGAACAAATAATGGACATGGCTACTTACAATATTCAACAAAAATGTAACATGAAAAATTAAGTGATTCATGTATCACTAATTGATGTTGTTGTAGTTTATGGAGTTACTTCTGTTAGAGTTGTTATTGTGTTGGATAGGTCGGGCAGTGTGATTGATGCTTTGACGACTCTCGTCCTATTCCCTAAATGGGGTTAAGGCTACTACTCTAGTTTAGTCTTTGTCTTTCTGTAGGGCTAGAGGATGACGCAAACTAGTGTTCTTCTTTGATTGTCTATGAACCATGTTATTCATCTCGAGTATCCCGACCACCCCAATCCACGTGACAGATGCGGGTTGGTTAGCAAGTCTGACCTTCCGACCAGCCCGCATACGCCACGCGCCACGTGGATCAAGTGGTTGGAATACCGGTGATGAAAGACTTTATTGGATTGGCTATGTTTGGTGTAGGAGGAGAGTTATGGGTGCAAGAAAGACAAGTTTGTGTCCTTTGAATTATTTAATTAGTTTAATATGGTTAAGGATGCTAACTAACTTTTTTTGGATTCCCATAAAGGTTAATGTTGCTACTGCGAACTTCCTGCTTTTTCAACTAAGATAGATATCTTTGGTTTTTTCTTACAGTTAAAGAGGTGAAGCCTTTTATCTCTCTTGTAAACTTAGGGTTGTTTAACTTTGTAACCAAAAACTGTTTTCAGTTTTTAAAAATAAAAAACAATTTTTAAAAACTAATTGGGATCGTTTGGCTAAATTTTTTAAAAACTGGGTACTAAAAACCAAGAAAACAAAAAACATTAAAATGTAATTTTCAATTTTATTTTATTTTTTTGTCTAACACATTATATTTTACGTTTTTGCTCACATACACGGACCTGAACCCCCGAACCCCCGACCCGACCCAGACCAGGACCAGGACCCAAACCCCAAAGCCCGACCCGGACCCCAAAATTGGACCTGGACCCCTGTCCAAGTCTGGGTCCTGGTTTGGGTCCGGGGTTCGGGGTTCGAGTCTGAGTTTGTGTTTTGGGGTCTGGGTCCGGGGCCGGGTCTGGGTTTGGATCGGAGTTCGGATTCGGGGTCTAATATGAGATTGGATTGGTTTATGTTATGGTATGGTATAGAATATTGATTTTTTCAATAAAAAAAGAATCTAAAAAATAGCTTTAAAAAACCTAAGCCAAACACCATTGAATTTTGAAAATGATAAAAAACTATTTCATGTTCTCACTTTTGAAAATACAATTTAAAAACTAAAAATTGAAAACACAGTCAAACAACCACTTTATTTTTTTAGCTTTTTTTATTTATAAAAATGCAGTTTTATTTTTTAAAAAAATAGACACAAAGATAATTTCCTGTGTAACTAGTAACATAAAAAGTAATTGAATGAGTCACCCTAATGAAATGAGTTAACAAGAAACAACACTTCTAAAAATATTGTTATAAGGCACCAATAATAGTTAGTACCACATGGTAGCGTCTTGTAATTGCTTAGCGATATTTTATAAAAATTATATGAAACTCGATCCTTAATTATATCAATATCGATATGATATATTGGTCATGAGGCTTGAACTCACACTATTGTGTAATGTGACATACACTCAATCAATACACTTAATTTTATTTAAATAAAAGTCTAATGAAACATTTTATCTTTTATTTTGGGCTTCCGAAAAATTGTGAATTCTAAATACGGGCTCAAATCGCTTATGTCAGTCATGATTGAAGAATATTAATACCATTGATACTTTTTAATATTTTTATGAGGTTGGAGCAACCCTTTTAAGGAGATTAACAATAGTATCAAAAGAAAAAAGAAAAAACTAATTTGAGAAAAAGTGTGAAATTTAAGTCATAGTAATTATAGAAAACAAAATAATAACATGGAAATTGGAAGGAAATGATAAAGTAAAAAAGAGAAGATTGTTGGTTATGGTAGAAGAATTGGTCAATGATTTTGTTGCAATGACTTAAGGAGAGATTAATTTTGAAGGGAAGTTTTGTCACATATAATATCATATCATATTGATTAACAAGTAATGAATAATGATGTTACTTTTAGGCACTTTTTTGACGATTTATGGCAAATTTAATTTGGAGTGAATGAATAAGAATTAGGTTATATTTTGATTTTTCTTTTTTTTTTGTTGAAAAGGGTTATATTTAGATTTTGAAAAAGAAAAAAAAAATAGTTGGAGGTAATTATTTTAATAAAATGTTAATGGTAAATTTGGTAGGAAGGACTATAGGACCTACAAAAAAGTAGGGAAATTTACATGGTATACTAACTTTTGCCATTTTTTTACAAAAATACTATCAGGCGGTATTTTTTACTTTTTTACTGTGTTTTTTTATAAGTTTCATACTGCAGTATATTGTGTTAAGTTTCACTGGTGTTCTACTAGTGTTTTACTAGTGTTCTACTGTTGTTTTGAGTTATACTGCTTTGTGTTTTACTGGTGTTTTATAAAAACACAGTATTTTTGTAAAGATTTCCGTATAACAGTATTTTTGTAAAAGTTAACCCAAATTCCAGTATTTTTGTAAGTTTCCCAAAAAGTATTCTCCCTAAAACTAGGGGTGTAAAACGTTTATAAAGTTGACTATAAATAAAATTAAAAAATATATATATAGAACAATTTTAGTTTTAGTGATTGGATAAATTATAATTTAGTTTTTTTATACAACGATATATAAAAGAATTGTCAAAAATAAAACTTATATATTCATTTCAATGTATTTTTTTATTACATATATGAGTAAAATTCATTATTTTATTGATTAATTGAATTTATTTTGGAAGAATGAAATATTTGTGTGGTTACATTTATTTATATTTATGTTGTAATATAAAGTAAAAGACTAAATAAGTAATGCAATCTCACATTATTTGAAAAATATTAAATATGATAGACTTATATTTAAATAAGAGATTACATAATTGAAAAAGACTTAAATAGATTCATAGGTACTACTAATGATAACAAAATGTCTTTTTTTTTTTTTTTTTTTTTTTTTTTAAGCCCATCACTTGAGAACTCCAAACTAACTTAGAGAAAAACTCTTGTAAGAGTGACCTAACTTCCTCTAAAGTAAGCCAGAAAAACTCGTGTTGGTTTACAGGACCGATCATCATTCAAGAAAGTAGCTAAAGAAACGTACTCCTGTATAAGAGCGAGCCATAATTTTGTGGGTGTAAGAGTCCAAAAAAACTTGAAAGAGGGGCATTACATACCCCAATTGTATCTACAGGGCCGACCCTGATTTAAAATAGCTTATAAGCAAAAAAAAAAAAAAAAAATTTGGGCCTTTACATATTTTTAAAAGATTTTTTTTTTTATTTGAGCCTTTAAAATAAGTGAGTCCTAAGTACGGGTCTAGTTTGTTTATGCCTAAGGTCAACCCTGTGTATCTAAGTGTCGCTTTGTAAGTAGATTTTTCTTAATTAATCATATCTCTTTATATTATTTTTTCTCTTAAAGTTTTTTTCATTAAATTTACTGAAGAGATTATTTTTTAAAAAACTAAATAAAATAATTCGTTCATTCACCAATTAATCTATTTATATTTATATGTTATAAAACAAAATACTATTTTTAGCATTTGTAACTTACACATTACATCATTTTTTGCAATTTTATTTATTATTTCCATAAAAACACAAATCACAAAATCCAAATACATTTCTCATTCTCAATATCTCTATATTTCTATCTTTCCTACATTTTGATTCCTTAAATAATTTTGTCTTCTTTACACATAATCTTATAAAGTTTATTATTTTTCCCCCTTTTCCAAATTTATCAAAGGCAATAACTATGGCATGCATACACATTAATAACCTTATAGTAATAAATTAAATAACAATATTTGAAAAACCAGGCTTTTAAAACATCTTTTAACCATTAAATGTTATTTCCCATCACATGGTTAAAATTTAAAATTATATTGTTAGAGAAAAAACAAACAAAAACAATAAAACAAAAAATATGTGATCCCTTAAGAATGGAATGATTCCTTACCAATATGTATATTCTTTCTAATTATTAATAACGACATTAGAAGCATTATTAAAACAAAGTGTGTTTGTTTTATAATCTTTTTGGTAACAAGTCCAACTCATATACATAGAACAAAGAAGATCTTCTTTTTACATTTATTATTTAATTAAAGGTGTGCTATTCTCTTTGTATATTATATATACACAAATAAACAAAATTTAACCAACTAATTTGCATAATATATTGTTATCAAAAAAATTAAAAAAAAAATTGCATATTATTATATTAATTAAGTAATCAACATTGATTTGTCATTGTGAATAGAAGATTGAGTACCCAATATAGATTGAGAACCTTTTTAGTGATAGCTAATTTTTTTTGTAGAGTTTAAAACATTTTTAGAAAATAAATAAAAAATATGTATTATTAATTAATTAATTATCTCCATTTTGGCTAAACTTTTAAAGAAATTTAAGAAACGAATATGTTAAGCAATTTAAGAATACTCACTCATTGTTGTTGTGCTTGATAGTTAGAATCCCTCATAAGTTTAAACTAAGGGTGATAATATCGATCACTACAAAATAATACTTAGAATTTCAAAAACAATATGAAATTATTGGCCGGGGTTGAATTTTAGCACAAAGATGCACAATTTAAAATAGGTTAAACTTAACTAAGCACGATTAATTTTAAAATTGTGTTGATGTTTATATTAAGCATAGTCGTATTGTGTGAAGATTGTGTTAATTTGAAATACTTTATGAATACATAAATTGCAAGCCTTAAGTTTAAAATTGAGAACCAAGATTGTTGACAAGGTTTTGCAATAAAAACATCTTGCTACTAGAGTAAGAGACACACCGATGAATTTGGACTACCACCATACTTTAAATCAAATGATAATTTTTTCGAATAAGACGCCATTTGATTTAACTATAGAAGTGTAAATTAAATGAATGGCTAAGAAGAGCTCGGTATGAAAGAAATCACAAAGAGTTTATTATCAAAAAGAGCTCGAAATAACTCACTAAAGAGAAAGAAAACTCATCGAATGAAGCCTAAAAAAGAAAATATTGTATGAAAGAGTTCACCAATGAGGAAAAACTATCACACGAATTCTAAGAAAGTATAATTAAATTTAGGATTTTTTGTACAAATTTAATTATGATTTTTTTTTTTAATTTTATAGAAGCGTCTTTATAAATATATTTTTTGAGCTACACGCTTGAGATTCGATCCCATAAGTCCCTCAACACACACACTCCTAGTATCCACTATGACCACTTTTATGCATTTTAAGACTTTGTTATGTGTTGTTTGTTATGAATTTTATGATATTTTATCAAGTTTTTATTTTCATTGACGAGGCTAAGTACTCGATTCTGTTTTTTCAAAACTTTGCACGTCGCTTTCACTTCTATTACGAGATGACAACACATAAGATTTGAGTCTAACACAGTTTGCTTGTCATAAATGTATAAGTAGTTACCATATGTATGGGTCCCGTTCTCTTAACACTATTTTCTACATTATTATTTACACTAATTTTAATCCATTTGATCAAATTATATCTATGGTCCACATTAAATTAGGGAAATTTGAAATTCTATACTTACAATACCTTAAAATTTTATCCCTAAATGCATAGTTATTAAAATTGGTCATATATGACCACATTACTAATTTCTCAAAAATACCCCTCACATTTAAAATCCCTAATCTTATCAGCCTCTCTCTCAACTCACTCTCACTCAACCCACCCGATCCCAACCCCAACACCAACCCCACCCCCAACCCCAGCTGACGGGGACGGCGGACCCAATCGACTCACGGTGACGGACCCAGTCGACCTACGGTGACTGACCCAATCGACGGCGCAGAGCTTTTCGACCCACGGTGGATCCACGGCGACGCCATGTTTAATTTTTTTTGTGTTTTTTTTTAGATAGTGTTAAAGATTTATTATGTTTGTGATTTTGTTTGGGATTGTTTGTGAAACCTATTGTTAGATTTAAGAAAAATTTTGTGGAATTTTTGGTGGATTCGGATCTGAGAACCCATTGGGAAAGAAGAGGGTCCGATGGGGTCCGACGGGTTGGGTCTGATGGTCCCGATGCATGGGTCCGATGGGTTCGACGGGTTGGGTCCGATGATCCGACGGGTTGGGTCCGATGGTCCCGATGCATGGGTCCGACGGGTTGGGTGTAATGGTCACGTTGCATGGGTCCGATGGTCCGATTCGTGGAGGTCTGATTGGACCGATAGGATCGAAAAGCTCTGCGTCGTTGATTGGGTCGATTATCGTGGGTCGACTGGGTCCGTCACCGTGGGTCGATTGGGTCCGCCGTCACCGTCAGCTGGGGTTGGGGTTGGGATCGGGTGGGTTGAGCGAGAGTGAGTTGAGAGAGAGGAAGAGAGAGGCTGATGAGATTAGGGATTTCAAATGTGAGTGGTATTTTTGAGAAATTAGTAATGTGCTCATATATGACCAATTTTAATAACTATGCATTTAGGGATAAAATTTTAGGGTATTGTAAGTATGGAAATTCAAATTTCCCTTAAATTATCACCAAATTTAAAGAAATTAAAAATGGTGTTCCACCTGATTTTCCAAATTTAATTAATAGAAAAGACAAAAAAAAAAAAAAAAATCAAATGGTGTTCAACCTAATTTTCACTATTTTTCTCCATCATTCTCTCAAGAAAAAGAAAAAGGAGTATAAAATAAAAAATCAAGTGAAACATTAGTTTATCACAAAAATGAGTAAAAAGTGTCAATGTATATTTAAAAATAATTTGCGGCGTAAATATTTAAGTTTAACTCTTAATTAAAATAAATACCTAAATTTAATTTTTGAACGTAATAATACTTAAGTTATATTTTTAAAACTTTCGTAGGTATTTTGCCGTTAAGTATCAAGCTATTATCTACATGTCATTTTCTTATTGACATATTTAAATTAAATTTTAAATAAAAAATAAAAATTTAATGACATGGACTAATCATGGACTGCTACGTGACTATTACCTTGACACTTAATGACCAAATACATACGAAAGTTACAAAAATATAACTTGAGTATTATTTTCGTCAAAAATTAAACTTAAGTATTTATATGCAATCGATAATTTAGCTTAAATATTTATGCCGCAAATTACTCACCCTTATTAAAAGATCCATTGTGACGTCTTTATAAAAAAAATAGATAATTTAAAAAACTACAAAAATAATAAAAAAAAATTATAAAAATATGGTTTGCGAGATTTTTTAATATATTTTTTACATAAAATACGGTCTTTTATGCATTTATATGTTGCACTCTTGTTATTTTATTATTAATTTTTTTATTATTTTTTTATATTATTTTTTTGTTATTTTCATGTGATTTTTTTATTGTTTTCTTGTATTTTATAGAATATCGTAAAAATGTAAAAAAAAAATATATATATATAAAATTGTAAAATTTTTATAAAAATTTGTGTAATTTGCGGTATAAATACTTAAGTTTAACTCTCAGTTACAAATAAATATTTAAGTTTAATCTTTAGCGGTAATAACACACAAGTTATAATTCTAGAACTTCTATAGGTACTTGGCTATTATGTGTTAAGTAAATTGCCACGTGGTGATCCATGATTGGTGCTGGTCATGAATTTTTATTTATTTTTAATTAATTTAAATATATCAATCAGTAAATGATACGTAGATAATGACTTGACATTTAACGACTAGGAACCTATAGAGTTCCAAAAATATAACTTAAGTATTATTAACGCCAAAAATTAAATTTAGGTATTTATTTACAGTCGAGAGTTAAACTTAAATATTTATGAAGCAAATTACAATTTATCTGATTATCCTTAAAAAATGGGATTTTTACAAAAGTACTAGATTTTGGGCAAAAGTTTACAATTTTACTATCACACGAATTTTTTTTATAAAAATACTGTCTTTTTATAAAATAACCGTAAAATAATAAAATAGAATAATTAAATAAAAATAACCCTAGAACAACCGTAAAAACTTAACATAGTATACAATATAAAACTTACACAGTATTTTTGAAAAAAATTCTGCCACATAGTAAAAAAGTGAGAAATTTGTGTAAAAAAAATATATATATTATGACGCTAATGGAATAAATTGAGGGATACCTTTTTTTTTAGGGATTTTTTTAAGAATATACTAAATTAAGTAACTTTTTACAAAAATGACGTTTTTTTTAAAATGAAAACAAAATGACGTGACACGTACAAAGAGTGTGTGTTTTAAAAAATTGGGCCGAAAAAACCGGGATTACAAGCCCAATATACAAATCGTTAAAAATAGAAAATTACCATAAAAACGTCAACTACATATACAGAAACTTAACATAACAAAAATAACGTCATTTTTAAAAATAATTGCCAAAATAAGGTGGCCCATGAAAATTTCCCTTGTTTTTTATCCATTAATCAAAGGTACCTTTATATTTTATTTTATTAAAATTTACCTACTTACAAATAAAATAAAGTGGATACAATGTAATTTTCTCGAGGTTTATTGGGTCAGAATTATAAAAGACCCATTCTGACGTAAGGTGGGCGGGAATGTACACAAAGCCCATTATAGAATGGGCCATGATAAATTGGACTGGAATGAGGCCCATTTGTGTAAATATTGGTAAGATATAGTCAAGTGGGAACGGACGCCAAATCTAAACCCAGAATCAGAGATTATCTATCTTTTTCAGTTCCGCCAGTTTCTGCGAGACAGAGAGAAAAAAAAAAAAAAGTGAAGACGCCATTTTCGCCCGAGAAAACACCCAAAAGCTTTGCCAAGAAAGCCAAGACCCACTTTGGAGACAGACTGCGAATATCCTCAGCCATAGCCATAGAGCGACCTTTCTCTCTTTAACCATTATTTGAAAGGTTTCTTCTTCTGGTTGTACAATATCCCAGAGGTTCGTTTTTCCATACAATTTATCGTTAATGACTTCTTTTTTCTTTTCTTTATCTTCGTTAATCTAAATACTAGAGTTTTTATTCCCAGGTACTTGTTTTATACCTTAATTTTTGTTTGAACGGGTGTTTGGAACTATATTTGGTTTGCGAATTGAGGCAATTTATTGTTAATTTTGAATTTATGGAACTTTTAGGGTTATAGCGGTAGTTCTGTTTGTAGGTTTTTGGGTAATTAGGGGGTGTTGAAAGAGATGAAAGGCCGGTCGCATCGTCTCCAGAGTTCTGACCCTCCTGATGATTGGGTTGATGGTTCTTGGACTGTGGATTGTGTATGTGGTGTTAATTTTGATGATGGAGAGGAGATGGTTAATTGTGATGAGTGTGGTGTTTGGGTGCATACACGGTGCTCTAAATATGTGAAGGGAGATGATATATTTGTTTGTGATAAATGTAAGATCAGGAATAGTAGGAATGAGAGCGAAGAAACTGAGGTTGCACAATTGTTGGTTGAGCTTCCTACTAAAACTGTTAGAATAGAGGGTTCTTATGCACCTAATGGACCTCCTCGCCGTCCTTTTAGGCTTTGGACTGATATTCCAATGGAGGAGAGAGTACATGTTCAAGGAATTCCTGGGGGTGATCCTGCTCTGTTTGGTGGGTTACCTTCTGTGTTTACTCCAGAGCTGTGGAAGTGCACTGGCTATGTACCCAAGAAGTTCAATTTTCGATATAAGGAGTTCCCTTGCTGGGATGAAAAGGAAGATGATGCTAAATTGGATGATGACAATGAGAATCCTGTAGATAAAGGGGCAGGTGTTCTGTTTTCTTTATCGAAGGAGACTGTATTTGCTGCTCCAATGGCTGCTTTGGTTGGTTTGAGAGGGAGGGATGAGGAAGCTGCCCGTGACCGAAAATTGTCTTTGAAAGAGACAAAAAAGTGGGAGAGTGAGGGTCTTGATGTTAGGCGTGCTCAGAATGGGATGAAGGAGAGTGGCCTAATTCGGTCTGTGGTGTTAAATTCTGGTAAGCGGAAGAAAGATGATTCGGGAACATCTAAAGATAAAAGTGGGAAGAGGAAAGCAAGAACTGCTGAGAAAGAGGTTGATGCTTCTAACAGAAGAGGCTCACATTCTTCTAGAACAGGTAGTTTTTTTATGGAATGCTGAAATTTATCTTCATTTTATGCTACTAATAAGATTTTTTATTCTACTATGCACTCATTGATGAGAATATTAACCGTGTATCACATCTTGTATACTGTTCTAGCTCATGTGTGCCTGTTGATTCCAATTTTTCTGTTTTTCATTTTTATCACTAGTGTTTACATCAACAAGTGATGCAAAACAATTGCAATTTTATGAAGACAGAGCTCCAAAGTTTTCCAAAGGTGAAAGTCACAGTACAAAGAACAAGAATTTGAAGGAAACTGTGGTTAGAGATCCTGCATCTGATGGACGTCTTGCTCATGGTAATGCTGGAAAGCATTCTACAGAAGTCTTATCATCTGACATATCTACACAAGATTTTTCAATTCGTACTGGATCGAAGGAAGAGAAGGTTGGCCATCAGTTTCCTGCCGTGATAGAAAGATCTCCTAAAGGTGATGGTGCAGTTGGGTCATCGTCTGGACATGATAATACTGGAAAACTTCATATGAAAGCAGAGGTACTTTTCATACCCTTTCACACAATTATTTTGTTGGTCATCTTTTTCTTTTTCATCTTCAGTTCTTTGGTGCTTGAAAGCACAATTTGGAAGTGTTACAAAATGATTTATCTTTCTAGGATTATATCACTAACAGATTGCTTGAGTTCTTTAAGTGTACTAGATGACACACCACTTTTGTATTTCACTCTTTGACCACCATTAGTGTAGCATATAGAAATATCTAGGATTTATCTGAATGAAGGCTGGTTCAAATGAGATGATTTTTATCTGAATGAAGGCTGTTTCAAATGAGATGATTAGTGATATGTTGGTGAAATATTTAAGTTGGCAAAGATTAAAAGATGAACGATGAAACTTCTTAAAATTACTGGTAGTCATGAGTTGTTTATTTATTTTATTTTGCTCTGTGTGCACACGTTTCTAATTTTTAAAACCATTGCAAAATAACATGAATACAACCTTAGGAAAAATGTAGGTCGCTTGTTATAATTCAATGTCATATTTTTTCTAAATACAATATTACAAAATGCCATTACTGTTTATAACTTTAAACAAAAGAAATATGTTGTTAACGTATTAGCAATTTCCGAAAATTTTTGTTAGTAACAATTTCCAAAATTGTATTAGATAAGATATTGTATATGAAGATTTCTCACAGCAGGGAAGGAACAAGTCCCACACAAATAAGATAATCTAGCACAAACCCAGCATCAAAATGGAAATTGAACTATCCTAAATATCATAAGATCTCTTAAATTATCAATAAAACTGAAAAGAAAAACCTTTAAACACCGTGATAGGGGCCAACCTAAATTTTAACTCTTTCACAGATCTCCTGCAAAGACTTGATGGCAAAACAATTCCCCAAACAGCCTGCCTGCCTCCCTCTCCTCTCTGAAAAGAAAAGAAAAAAAAAAGAAAAAATGCACTTTTCATTTATATAGATTTAATTTCAGTTCTCTTTTTCCTTTACAACAAAATCCAGCTGGTCTTTAAGAAAATCTGAATAAGATCTGGGAGTGTCAAAATTTAAACTGCAGTTCTCACAAAATTTCCAGCATGAAAGTTCATTTTCTTTTTTCTTTTACAGCTTTCGAGTTCGCAACTTTATACAATGTCTGGCTCTGAGATCATTCAGCTATATGTCAACACAATGACTAAAGACTATTGAACTCATGGCTGTGTCCTTTGTGTGTATATGTGCGTTTACATTTCTTAATCTATGTTTGATATCTCAACTTCTTGTTCAAATAATTTGTGCTTTTAGTTTGATTGGTGCCGCTTAATTCGGTGTTCTGATGTATTTGAGTAAACTTAAGCTTGATGAAAGTAAGTTACTTTTCAATGATAGGGCACAACTGTTGGTAAGTTGGATGATGATAGCCCTGAAGGATCTGATAAAAACATTGGTCAACATCTTGCTGAAAATGTGCCTGGCATTACACCTGAAATTAAGGCCAATCAGGCGCAAGATTTTAGTGGTGATGTTTTATTGGTGTCTGAACAACCTAATTTGGAAATGAAAGAGGAAGATCGTGATGACAAATCTGGGTCTCTGTTGAATATTCAATCTTCTCCTTGTGGTGATTCGAAAGAACCTGTAATTTCTTCAGGTCACATGTTGGAATCTTCTAAAGTGTCAGATGCCACAATAAGCAGTTTGCATTCCAGTGATCAGAAGCTGGAACATCTTGATCGCAGTTTTAAAGCAGTTTGTGATTCTCATACAGATAAGGGTGATCAATTATTGGGTGAAACAGGTTTGTTGACCCTGCAGAAAAGTGCTTCAGTAGAGAAACATAGTTCTGGGTTTCCTGAAGAGTATTCTAATCCAGGAGTAGCTATGCCAAACTCTCAGGGAGTACCTAGTCAGCGTAAATTGGTAGCTTGTTCCGGAAAAACTTCTTCCAGCTCAACCACTCTTTTGATTCCTAAATCATCCACTTCTGACAATATTAAATCTGTTGATCTAAATGCTAATCCTATTGCTAAACCACCAATGACACCTGACAGTAATGGCAATACAAGGAAAGATCGTGTCCGGGACGAAGATAGGGTTGACTTCTCTAGGAAAAATTTGAAAGAGCGTCCAAAATCATTAGTAAACACTGTTCCAAAGCCCGTGCATTCAAGCAGGAGTTCACATGATTCTATTTCCAAGAAAGCGACTACCGAATCAAAAGATAGCACACATTGTGCTTCTTCCAAGACCTCTTCAACTCCGATAATTTCAGCTTCTAGTGATCCTAGTGTATCACTCCATTATCAGAGAGCTATACATACAAACAGTAGAAGTTCAGCTTCAGGGATGCCGCCAAAAGTTGAAAAATTTAACCAACCACCTTCACAGTCCTCGAAAATGAATCAAAATCATGTGCCATCTGTGTGTCCACCTATTTTATCAAGTTCTCCATCAACACTTAGTGATGAGGAGGTAAGAGCAGACTTCTTCTTCTACCCTTTTTTTTTTTTTGAAAAATACAGTAGAATATTCTAGTAATTTTGCTTGACCTATCTATATAAACGTCTATGAGCAGCTTGCTTTACTACTACATCAAGAACTCAACAGCTCTCCTCGAGTACCCCGTGTGCCACGTGTCCGCCATGCTGGTAGTGTACCTCAGCCTTCTCCAACCCCAACAAGCATGCTAAATAAGCGGACATCAAGTTCCGGAGCAAAAGATAACATTTCGGTAAGATTCTTACCTGATATTCATTTGTTTTTAAGTGGTCATTTTCCTCCTGCTTTCAGCAGGTATGTTTACATGGTTCTGCTATCATGGTTTTTTTTTTTCCTTGTATCTTAACATCATGACTATAGGTTCCCAGAAGGAAATTCAGAGATGCTCCCAGAGATGGCTTTCGTAGTTCCCGTGAGGTTGCTGACGAAGCTAAAAGAATGGAAAAAGTTTCATCCTCTCATGATGCAAAAAGACAAGATACTGATTATTCTGCAGAGGCTTCTACCAAGAAGGAAGACAATGGATCTGCAGCTGCAGGGGAGACTGTCAAGAGGAATATACCTTCTAATTCTGCTGCCACTACAAATGGTGGGCCATCTTCATCGGCTGAGGCTAATGAGCGCAATTTGCCCTCTATAAGAAGTTCACCTAGAAATACCTCTGATGATGATACTGGCACAGTTGGTGATGGCCCTGTTAATCGTACTTTACCAGGTATCGGATTGTTTAATTCTTTTATTGTCATGGCCATCCCCGTGTTTGCTGTTTTCTGATTCAATTCTCATATGCAGGATTGATTAATGAGATTATGAGCAAAGGCAAGCGTATGACATATGAGGAGCTATGTAATGCTGTGTTGCCGGTATGGTTGCTTTTATTAAACTTTGTGCCATTTTCATCTTCTCGCTTTTAGTGAATGGAATGAATTTCTTCAATACATTTCCACTTATTTTATGTTTGCGGTCCCTTTCTGCAGCATTGGCATAACCTGAGGAAGCATAATGGAGAGCGTTATGCTTATGCAAGTCATTCGCAGGCTGTTCTTGATTGCTTAAGAAATCGACATGAATGGGCCAGATTGGTTGATCGAGGTCCCAAGGTATGAGCGCAAGAACATTCCTAAGATTTTGTTTTGTGACATTGAATGACCAAAACTGCTCTTGCACTCAAATTTATTAGGAAAAATAATTGTATTTATATATTTACCTGTACTCATTCTTTATTTTAATCTCATGTTATCCAGACAAATTCAAGTAGGAAAAGACGCAAGCTTGATGAGGATTCTGAGGACAACGAGTATGGAAAAGGAAAAACAACAAATCATGTGGAAAGCAAAAGCCTTGAATCACAGAAAGAAGAGGTCCCTAAGGGCAAAAGAAATGTGAGAAAACGAAGAAGACTCGTACTTCAAGGAAGAGGTGTAAGAGACATCAGGAAGAGACGGAAAACTGATATACTCACAGATGAGGACTTCGGAACTTCTTCAGATTCCAGCGAAGAGAGCTTGACCAGCGGAAGTGAGATGCAGGGAGGCCAAGCACGTCCGTGACGCCTCAGCTAGTTCAGACCAGACTGGGACTACGTAGTTCAGAGGCCTTTATTCCAATGTGAATGAAGATCCAGATAGAGGCAGAAACAAAGCTTCTCAAGGAACACCACACATTGTTAACCTCTTTGGTAGGACTCATCTCGGGTTCATGTTAGTTTACTTATGAGCATGGCTTACGACACCGTCTAATCAGGTTGTTAGGTTGGATCTGAAAATTGTACAACACATGATGTAAATATGAATTACATTTGTTCTTCTTGATAGTGAGAGAATGTATTGTGTTAGGAGAGAGCCTTTGTCTTTGTTGAGAAAGGGCATAGATAAGATAAGATAAAAGTCATTATCATCATTATTATTAAAGTAGATGTAAATTTTGACAAATAATTTCTTATATTGCTTTTGCTTCTCTCTGCCAATTAATTTCTTCTATTTCTTGCTGTGTTTATCACCCAAATACATTTATTTTGGTAAATGTATTGAAAAAAAAAAAGTCAAAAAGAGTATAAAATTTGCACCAGCCGGGAATCGAACCCGGGTCTGTACCGTGGCAGGGTACTATTCTACCACTAGACCACTGGTGCTTGTGTTTTGTAACACCAAATTATATATTAATGACCATATAAAACAATTGTGAAGAAGTGATTTAGTAATAATGATTTGTTGTTATAAATAAAAAAAAATAATAAAAATAGTTTATTTTATGATTTTGTTTTATTCGTAGTTTTTCTATTCAAATTTGTATATTTTAATTAAAAAATACAATAAATAGTAATTATTAAATATATGGTCTAATTTATAAAATAAAGTAATTTTATTGTCATTTTTTTTTATTAAAGTTATATGTGTAACAATTATAAATATTAAAATAATTTTATTGTAAATATCTTTTGTTTCTTTGTTTTGTATATGAAACCTAAAATTAATTTGATAACTTAATGCACATAATTGAGTATCACTTTTTTAAAATTGAAAGGTGAAGAAATTTTGATCAAAGAAGAAATCAATCAAGCAATATGGAATAATTTTGAGTGACCCAATTGGAGTCTTATTATTCGATAGTGATCGATTATTTTGCACATTACTCAACTCACTATAACATATCTTTATTAAAAAAATTACTTTAACAAATTATTCCATCATAACTTCATAAAATCATTGAAAAAGGCATCTAATTAAAAATGTTATAATACAATTTTTTTTTGTATTTTTTAGCAGAAAATCCAATTTTATTTACCATTCATTTTTGCTACTAAACACAGTAACAAATTAGTTGGGACATCCCAAACTGAATTCACAATCAAATTTTAAAATAAAAGCTCTATAAAATTTAATTTATCCTCTAATAACTCAAAGTAAAATTTTACATTCTTCAATAACATTACCCAACATAAAAACCATAATCACAATTGTGCAACTACATCTGATTTTACAAAACATTCCCATAAAATGAGTGCATTTGTGCATTTTTTTTTTATCTATTTTGATATTTGAGATCATTTTTTAATTTATTTTTTTTTATAATTATTTAAGATATTTTATAAAATTTTAAAAAATTTAACACAGTAAAAATAGTGTTCAAAAAATATATTGCACGAATAACTTTTATTTTATATGCATATAAAATAAATTATTTTTTTTAAAAATGAAATAAATACTACTTTTTATATTATAAAATATTTTTGAAAATCTCAAAATAACATAACGTAGACCATTTTAAAATAATAAGAGTAATGTGCGATATAATTTAAATTTAATTTTTAGCAATAATAATACAAATTATATTTCTAGAATTTCATAGTTACCTAACCGTAATTTGAAGTATTTATAAAAATTTTATAATTATAACTGAAGTATTATTACCGCTAAAAATAAAACTTAAGTATTTATATGGAATTTAGATATGGAAATAGATAAAAGATGAATAAATAAATAAATAAATAGTAATAAAATTTCTAAACAAGGTTTACAAACAAAGGAGATAACAGACACCTTCTATAGAGTTCTCTCTCTTCCATGGCTTCTGCAATTTCTTTTGCTCGCTTTCCAATCCCTACAACAACCAACTCCATACTACTATCTCCTTCTTCTTCTTCTCTCCGCTTTCCTCGCTTCTTCCCGCCATTTTCACACTCACACCATCCTCGTTTCCCCACCTTTTTCTGCTCAGCTAAGAAGACCACTGCATTCGCTTTCGTATCTGCCTCCGACGCCATTATCAACGAATCAAACTCAAAACTCGATGATTCCGACTCCGATACAAATCCTCCTTCTCCTCCGCAGCAGCAGCCATCGCCGAGCGTTGTAACGTGGAGCCTTCTCTTTAGGCTTTTACTGAAACACAAGCTAAGGTTGGCTCTGTTGCTGCTTACTCTTGTTGGCTGCACTACTTGTACTCTCTCAATGCCCTTGTTTTCAGGTGAGCCTGAATTGAATTGAATTGTTTCTGTACTGTACTGTACTGTATTGTATTGTATTGGTTTGTTTGTTTCTTAGTTAATAATTGCTGATGTTTGAATTGAATTTTGTGCAGGGCGTTTCTTTGAAGTTTTGATTGGTGCAAACCCTGAGCCGTTGTGGAGTTTGCTAAGCAAAGTTGGGGTTCTTTATGCGTTGGAACCTATTTTAACTGTTATATTTATTGTAAATATGAACTTTATTTGGGAGAAGGTTATGTCTACACTAAGAGCACAGATTTTTGGAAGGGTATTGATTCAGAAGGTATGTTTGGATTTACTTTAGTTATTGTATATGAATTCTTATTTTAATGTTTGACAAATGAGCATTAATTATTTAAAGTTAATAGTGATATTTTGTAATTTGTAATTATATATTTAGGGGACTTAAGAATTGGAGATGGTAATTGAGATTTGAGACATTATCTGGTTGAGCAAATTACTCCGATTTACACTCAATTACAATTACACAGTAGCTTGGAATTCCAAACGCACCGTTAATCTTCTTATTTTGTTAGCAATTCAACAATTGTCTTAGCAGTGTGTGTGGGTGGCACAAACTGGTTGTTTCAAATGTTAGGATCAAGATGTGTATTGGTTAAGATATGATAAAGTATAATAGCATAAAGATTTAACATAATAAATAAGCTGGTGTTCATATCTAGAATTTGATTGTGAAGTTTGTCATGGGATAAACATTATTCTTTGATTAAAACTGGGCATGAAAGTTACTTTGCACTTGATATTTTAGTTAATTGATTCTCTTTTTTCAATGTGCAGATCGAGTTTTTTGACCGCTATAAGGTATGCCCATCAGCTTAATTTGATTTTCATGCTCTTTTGGTTGAAGGGTCTTGGCTGTTTTTTTTCTCTCTCTTCTAATTATTCATCTCTTGAAATTATGACTGTATGATTGACTTGGATTTTACATTTATATAGGTTGGTGAACTCACAGGTCTGTTAACTTCTGATCTGGGCTCTCTTAAGAATGTTGTGAGTGAAAATGTTTCAAGGGACCGTGGACTCCGGGCATTTACTGAGGCAAGAAACTCTACACCAAAGACAAGTGAGCTTTACTTTGCCTACGATTGAGCATCCACACACATGCAGTTCTTTTTAATGGGTTTGGCTCAGTTTTTATTAGTGTGGCACCAAACTTTCCCTGAATTTTGCTTCAGAAATGCATTTTGTTTTTGTCGAATCAAATTACATAGCAGGCTAGTTATGATTTTTTCACATTATTAAAACCACATCATATCATTTTCAGGATATTATTCATGTTGTATCTTCGCCAGTTTTCTCTTTGATTTATGATCATGTTGTGATTGTTCTCCTTTTCCTTCTCTTGTAGGTTATTGGAACAATTTGCATACTGTTTGCTTTGGCTCCTCAACTAGCACCAATTCTTGCTGTTTTGATGCTTGTTGTATCGGTTTTAGTTGGTAAGTTATCTTCATTTTTAAATTGTAGTCAGTATAATTAGTTGAATAATTGTTTTATTACTCCCATTATTTCTGTTGGTGTAATCTAATTTGCTTTGGAAGTAGGTAGGACTTAACTTTGGTTATGCATGTGTTTTGGGCATTTGGTACATAATTGGCCTAACTTGTGATGTTCTATTGATGTTTTTCTTTATAATATTATCTGCAATTGCCATTTTGATATTTTTATGTTCTTAAATCACTGGCTGCTGATTCTTAGCACAAACTTACCTGTTTCATGGTTTCTATCATGTTGCTGATTATGATAACTTTGTAAAGCTGTGTACAAGCGATCAACTGTGCCTGTTTTTAAAGCTCATGGGTTGGCCCAAGCATCCATTTCTGATTGTGTGACAGAAACATTTTCTGCAATTCGTACTGTAAGTGGATATGGTGTTCTTTAAATAGCTGTTTAGTGTCATTATGTGGCGGAAAATTTAGGCCAATCATTCTGTTTCGAGTCAATCTTGAATATAAGGGTATCCTACTTTTGTTGTAGGTAAGATCCTTCGGTGGTGAAAAGCACCAAATGCGGATGTTTGGTAACCAGGTAAGGTAAAATTAGCATATTGATTATGCAGATGCAAAAGCTTGCTCCTGCCCTCATCATTTTATCATGAAGTTTTGCAGGTCCTGGCTTTTCAGAGGAGTGGAATAAAGCTTGGGACTTTCAAATCTGTCAATGAAGCTTTAACCAGAGTCGCTGTTTCTATTTCTCTATTTGCACTCTATTGCCTTGGAGGAAGCAAAGTGAAGGCGGTAGGAAGTTGTAGCCTTAAATAAATCTTCCAAATTGTTTTTTAACTGACTCATCCCTCATTCTCATCATCCATCTTTATGATTAGATTAATTAAATATTTTGTTCTTTCTGGATTGTTGTTTTGACTAGCGTAATTTTTATTCAGCTTCCAACTTTAGCTAAGAAACACAAAAATGTGTACTTCTATTTGTAAATAGATTAATTAATTAGATTACTTTATGTATAAAATAACCCCTAACTTGTGCTAATAAAAATGTTCGATCTTAATGACATTTAGTTTCAAGTTCATGTGTAGCTTTGATGACAAGATTCATATAGTTTATCTGCCTCCAATATGTATATTTTAATCTTTGTTATTTTGTTACATTTTTCACTTGCAGGGTGAACTATCGATTGGAATTGTGGCCTCTTTTATTGGATACACATTCACACTAACATTTGCTGTAAGTCAATATCTGTATTAAATAATTTTGTGTGATTCTTTTTTTGTTATTTTAAAGTAAGTTGTCTTTCAGGTTCAAGGCCTGGTCAACACATTTGGTGATCTCCGTGGAAGTTTTGCAGCTATAGAGAGAATCAATTCAGTTTTATCTGGGGTAGAAATTGACGAAGCTTTAGCTTATGGTTTAGAAAGGGAAATACGGGAAACAAAGTTGAATGATGAAAACTATAAATTGTTCATTGATGATAGTTCAAGTGAGAAAAATTTATCTGTAAATACGCATTATATGTCAAATCTTAAATCAGCTACTGATATTGGCAGCTTAGCACTGTCTGGTGATGTTTGTCTCGAAGGTATTTGTAATAGTTCTTTTAGTTTCATCTAAGTTTGCTAAAAATGACTGCCTTATTCACATTCCAGACCGTTACTACAATAACTTTTTCTTAATATGTTGCAGATGTGTATTTTTCTTATCCTTTAAGACCTGACGTGGGAATTCTAAATGGTCTCAACTTAACTCTGAAGTGTGGAACAGTTACTGCTTTAGTTGGCTCAAGTGGTGCAGGGAAAAGTACAATAGTGCAGTTATTGGCTCGTTTCTATGAGGTTCTTTCTTTCTACTTTCAGTTTCAAAATGAAGGTTTAATGTGGTTGTCATAGCCTAAAGAATTTTTATGCATAATGTTTTGCAGCCAACCCAGGGCCGCATCACAGTTGCAGGGGAGGATGTCCGAACATTTGACAAGAGGGAATGGGCTCGTGTTGTTTCTATAGTTAATCAAGTACGAAATATATCCTTCAACTGTTGTTGTTGCTGTTGTTCCAAGTTGTTAGAATAATTCTCTCTTTTAACATTTAGTTGATGATGTGATGCCTTTTGTGGATGCTAAACAATACAGGATCCTATCCTCTTTTCGGTGTCTGTTGGGGAAAATATTGCATACGGGCTTCCAAATGAAATTGTTTCCAAGGATGATGTGATAAAGGCAGCAAAAGCTGCCAATGCTCATGACTTCATTATTTCCCTCCCACAGGTTAAAAAACTTTGGCGTTTTTCATCTGCCATCGTGTGTCTTCCTGTTTACTTAATTTTTTTTATGCTGTAGGGTTATGACACACTAGTAGGTGAGCGTGGAGGCCTACTTAGCGGGGGTCAGAGACAGGTATGACAATGAAGTTAAAGAGAGTGAGTGAAGTAAGAAGAAGTGTTCATGACATATTTTTTTTTTCTGAAATGATCTGCAGAGAGTTGCTATTGCGAGAGCTCTGCTTAAAAACGCACCAATCTTGATACTCGACGAGGCAAGTATTTTGCTATCATATCAAACACCTAAATTTTAACTGAATAGATGAAAGGAAATAATCACAAGCTCCACCCAGTATTCCTGTGTCCCATTTTAGACTGACTAATTTTAATTTGTTCTTGGGCACAGGCAACGAGTGCATTAGACGCAGTTAGCGAGCGCCTAGTTCAGGAGGCTCTAAACCACTTGATGAAGGGCAGGACGACATTGGTAATAGCTCATCGGTTAAGCACCGTCCAGAACGCTCATATGATTGCCCTTTGCTCGGAGGGCCGTATTGTAGAACTTGGGACACACTTTGAGTTATTGGCTAAAAAAGGTCAATATGCTCAATTAGTTGGAACCCAAAGGCTAGCATTTGAATAGTAATATTCAATATTTGCTGGTATGTTTAGTCCATTCCAGGTACATGTGAGTTTTAACTATCAAAAATCATAAAAGTTTTATTTAATGCTATAAATTTGGAGATGTTAGTTCAGTACTGATTCATTTTTCATTGGATTAATTAACAGGTCCAATTATACAAGTTTTACAGCTCATTTCAATGGTGGCTTGGGTTGTTGGGGGAAATAATTGAGCTTTACTTCATAACATTATTGAGCTTTACTTCATAATAAAAGGTTGTAGTAAATAGTAATTGCACTACATATTATATATATCCCAACCTTGAATAATTTATCTCACAAGTAATAATCAATTATAAGTTTCATTAGTGTGTAAGTAAGCTTTGTATTTATTATTATTATTGTTTTTATTTTTTTTTTTGAGATAATTTATTATTATTGTTATTGTTATTATAATAGCTTTATTTGAATTGAATTGAACATTTCGAAGTTCGAACTAATAGTTTATGGAAGTAAGGTTCAACCAATCACACAATTTGCACTATATTTTATGTGACAATATCTTCTAATAAAAAAGATTTGTTATACATATTTGTTTAAATTTTGGTATAAATTAAGTATATACATATATTATTATTCGTGCTTTAAAATAAATACTTTAAAATATTAATGCTTAATAGTCTAATGAAAATTTATGGCTAAACTTCTTATCTTGTTTGGTTATTCTATTTGAATAGTTAATTTCTACCACGTAACATTAAACCAACCAAACATCTTTGTGAAATTAAGTGGCTACATTAGTAAAAAATTTAGAAAAGTCCCAAAAAAAAATTATTTTAGTAAATATATATTATATATATTTCTTTTTTAAAGGAATTTAGTAAATATTTTAAAATTATATCTTTCAACGAAAAAATATATATTTTTTTACAAAATAATAATTGAATTGTCGCAATTGTAAAGTGGAGAAAGACACTAATTTAGTAATATGGCTCTCCAATGACCAATCTGGCAAGACTTCGTCTTGGTCAATTCATTCATTAATTAAATAAATAATAATAATTGTATTTTTTTTAGAAAAAAACAAGACCCAATTAGTTTGTTGAATAAATTAAACTCATTTTAAGCAATGTAAAAACTTATACACCACTCTATAAATTTCATTTTTATTTTGAAAAAGATTACATATAACAAACAAATAATATTAATATGCAGAGTATAAATTTGTTCAAAAAAGAAAAAGATTGTAAGAGTAGGAATCTGAAGGTTTTTTTTTTTTTTTTTTTCTTTTTCAATAATAGGAATATGAGGAGATTTTGGATCACGTATAATGTCAGCCACACCCAATTTGGATCTTAAAAAAAAACATTTATTTATTATTTAATTGAAAAGCATTAAAAAAATTGAGCATTTTTAGTTAAAAGACAAGATATCCAATAGAGCACCAACACATTTATTATTATCATTTGAAAAATAAATAATAAATAAAAGAAAAAGAGTTTTGTTGTGATGAGAGTCGTTTCATTTCATTATAATTAATTAACTAAAATTAAGATTTTTAGTACTACTTAAATTTTGACGTATATCAAGTCATGTCATTTGAATTTTTAAGACAATTAATTTTTTTGTTAAAATATTAAAAATATTAAATTTAAAAATGATTAACATAAATGAGAGTTCAAAAAATGCGATTGGATACATGTCATAATTTGAGATACTCAATTTAGTAATTATTAAAATTCAAAAACATAATTTAATACATAGACAATTACTGAATTAGTAAAATCGAACGAAATTAGACAAAAATCCTAATTAAATATCAATTAATGAGTAATTTATTTAATTTAGATAAATAATTAAATTTAATTTTTAAAAGTAAATAATAGATAATGAGACTCATCTACATTATTACAAATCATTAAATATTTATTTTTATTTAAAAATTAATTTAAATATACTAATAAAAAAATTACAAATATATTTATCTTTGATTACAACACAAATTACTCTTAATTAATTAATTAAAAAAATGAGTTATTATATAAATATGGGTGCGTGATTAAGTCGCTACAGTTCCGAAACACAGAAGAAGAAGAGAACCAACTCCTAAGGAAAACGACTGTTACACATTCTCTCTTCTTCTTCTTCCTCTTCCCACCTAGGGTTTTCTTTTCTTATTGATCTCTTCAATCTTCAATCCAGGTTACTATTACAATTCCTCTTTCTTCTACGATTCATGTTCTCTTCAATGTCTGTTTTCGTCATTTGCCAATTTCACGATTTTTTTTTTTGACTATTTTGTATGTGAGATCTTTGTTTGTGCATCTGATTGACTGATTTGATTTGATTTTTGTACTTTATTTTCTTTTAGATTATTTATCTTTTGTGAATCTCAATCATGACGATTCCTGATTCGGGATTCATGATTGATAATGGAGCGAGTTGCTTGCCTCTTCCTCCCGACGAAGAGAATCGGATTATTGCTGAGCTTACTAATCAATCTGATAAGAATTTGAAGGATGGAAATTTGTACTACGTTGTTTCGAATAGGTAGATTTTTCTTTTTAATGTTTGGGTTTCTTTGAATTTTCTTGATTTACATTATATCACTTTGTTTGTTTTGATTAATTGTTCGTATTGATTGATACATAGTATTGTTTATATTGCCCCATTAGATGTTTAACTTGCGTAATTTATGTTGTTTATAATCTAATTATATAATTAGGCTCCCAACATCTGATGTTTTTCAAGTTACTGGTTGTTATATATTCTTTCTTTTAGGTTAGGCTTTCGAATATATTGTGGCTCTCTTAGCTTAGTTTAAATGAAAAAGCTTAGTATCTTTCTTTGCTTCGTGCAAGTTAGGAATTTCATCGGTTTTTTTTTTTGCTTTTATGTGAAGTGGAGGCAATATATATTCTATTCTTCTATGAATAATTTGTAAAAATAGCTATGAACATTTTTATTAGCAAACTAACTTTACATAAAATTTTATTAACAAAATAGCCTTGTATGGTCGCAAAAACGACTATGAATCACACTGTGCGACCATAAACAACTATTATGGTCACAAAACGTGATCATCATGGTTGCATAGAGTAAATTAAGTGAAGTCATTTTGCAAATTTTAGTATTTCGAATTATTAGTTTGACAAATTTGACGTTTTTTTTTGCCAAATATAACAATGTGAAGAAATGAAATTAGCAAAATATCCTAGTTGTTCTCACATTTAGAAATGGATGGTCAGTGTAAAATATGGTTCCTTAGCCAATAGCCACAACAAAGTTATTTTTCAAATATTTTTAAGAATTTATCATTTTCAAGTATTTGACCGAACACGTTATGTAAATCCTACAGAATGTAATTGTTCTTTTCTTCAGATATTCAGATTGAACAATGGTAGCTTGCTACCAATTGTTATTATTATTATTATTATTAAAAATGATTATAATAAAGAAGTTGTTAGTAAATTAATTCTGGAAAAGAATAATAATATTTGCATCATAGTAGTTCATTGACCATAAATTTATAGTAAGCAATCATCATGGTCCCTCAAGTGACCATAATTTACACTGCGTGATCATCATTTGCTTAGGCAAAAATTGAGTGAGATTATTTTGCTTTCTAACTTTCACCTGGTTAATTTTAGCAAATACATTCTGTTGGTTAAAAAACTAATGGTAAAACTCTGATTAGGAAAATTAATTCTATATCCTTTCCATAGATTTACCAATTTATTTAAAATAAAGGTCTATGCTTCTTATATACAATTGATAAGTGTTGAATGCTTAGATGATTGGCATCTACATTTACTAGTTTTTGTGCTGTGCCGGCCTCGCTAATTTAATGTTTTGTTTTATTTTCCCATATACATTATCTGATATTTGGACTTCTATCTATTTTGCACAGATGGTTTTCAAGCTGGCAGAGATATACAAAGCAAGGGATGGGTGAATCATTGGTTGATGAGCAGTCTTCTGAATCCCAAAATATGGATGTTATTACTTTAAGGAGTGTAGATAGACCTGGGCCGATTGATAATTCTGATATAGTTCTAAATAACAAAGAGAATGATGGTGAAGAACTAGAGCTTCATAAATTGTTGGAGGAAGGAAGAGACTATGTTCTAGTTTCTCAACTAGTTTGGGAAAAACTATTGAGTTGGTATTTTATTTCTTTTGCTCTTATTTTATTACATATATATTTAGCTAGTCTCCTAAAGTTGTTCTTAGAATCTAAGGTAGTTGAATAAGGGTACCACCTGTATTGTGGTCTTTTGGGGTTTTAGTGTTTTGTAAAATGAGTATGATTTTTGGAGTTGCATCAAATAGCAATAGGTTATGAATTGTGTGCACCACTTATTTGTATTTTTTGTGCTTTAAATCATCAGGTACAAAGGAGGACCAGCGTTACCGAGGAAATTGATTTCTCATGGTACTTTTATCAAGAATTATCTTGTAGAGGTTTACCCACTTTGTCTTAAGTTGATTGATTCTAGGGACAAAAGCCAATCAGTGTTAAAATTAAGCAGAAAGGTAATTTTGTGATTTTCGCTCAACTATCTATAATCATTACCACTAGCGCTTCCAATGATTTTTTTTCCATTGTCTGATCTTTTGGCAAGGGCACACATTGCACTTCCTGGTTTCTAATCTTCTGTAGTCTTTGCATTTTTCTATACTTGTTTAATGTCAATGCTATGGCTACAATTTACACTATGTTTGGTAGAGAAGATAAGGGAGATGAGAGGAAAGAAGTTTATGAGTGAAAAGTGGGAAGAAATAGAATTATAAGCTGTGCAGTAGGAATAGGAAATAAAAGCAAAAAGAATTGTATATTAATAATTTAAGGGTAATATTATTATTTTAGAAGAAACCAAATTTATTTCAGTCTTACATACCAAACAATTTAGATAGATGGAATCTATCCCTCACTCCAACTTTATGTATCTTATATATTTTCCTTGTCTCTTGTTTTCTTTCTTGTCTACCAAACATAGCCCCATTGCTTTTCTAAATCTTGTGTCAAATAGTTTTTTTTTTTTTATGAAAGTAAACAGATTTTTTTTGGAAGTAAATAGATTTTTTTTTTGAAAGTAAATAGATTTTTTTCTTATGGTTTAAAGGTCTATGAGATTTACTGTTTATTATTTTTTGTTTTTTCAGACCTCTACAAGCGAGCTTTATGAGAGGGTGTGTAAACTTCGTGGAGTAGAAAAAGAAAAGGTTAATTTTGTTGTGGATGTTGTTATTATTGTATGGTTTTAAATTTTTAACTTTCAACTAATTTTTTTCTTCTTTTAATTTTGGTATTTCTGTAAAATATCAGGTACTTATTTGGGACTATTTCAATAAACGGAAGCATTCAAAGATGAACAGTTCCAACCAAACTTTGGAGGAGGCAAACTTGCAGATGGATCAAGAAGTGAGTAATTTGTTGAAGATTATTAAAATCATTGGTTCAAAAGAGAACATTTCTTTGAGTATTAATGTACTCAGTGCTGTAAATCTGACAATCGCTGTATTATACACGTTAATTTAGTTACCCAACAAAAAAAAAAAAGAAATCTTTATGTAGTTTTAAATATGATTGAAGACATCCTCTTGATGAATTATTTATATGCACAGATTCTTCTTGAGGTGCCAGATGTACACAATGGTTCTTTGTTGGGCAAGGATTCTACAGGAAACGAGTTGGCTTTGGTATCTATAGAACCATCAAGGTCTTCAGTGACAATTGCTGGGGGGCCTACAATGTCAAATGGTCATTCATCTGGATATAGTTCTAATTTATATCAGGGAAATGCTGTAAGTTCGTCATTCTCGGATATTGATGATGGATATGATGTTTACAAGTCAACAAAAGGAGAAAGGGGAGGTTTGGCAGGATTGCAGAATCTGGGAAATACTTGCTTTATGAACAGTGCCTTGCAATGTTTAGTTCACACTCCTCCTCTCGTTGAGTATTTCTTGCAAGATTACAAAGATGAGATTAATACTGAAAATCCATTGGGAATGCATGTAGGTTTCGGTTCTTTTTATCTTTGTTCCAGTTTTTTGATGTGGTTAACTTCAATATTAAGTAGCTGTAATGCTGTTACAGTTTCTAAAGTAAATTGTAGCTGTGCAGGGTGAGCTTGCAATCGCCTTTGGTGAGCTTTTGAGGAAGTTATGGTCCTCAGGGAGAACTACAATTGCACCACGTGTTTTCAAGGGAAAATTAGCTCGATTTGCTCCCCAGTTCAGTGGCTATAACCAGCATGATTCTCAAGTAAGTATTGTATATTGATTTATAATAATTTTATTTAATATATTTGTATGTCTTGATGTTTATATATATCACGTTTGTATACCTTCAATGCCAAAGATTAATACTATATATAAATATAAATTTATGATTTTACTATTTTTCATGATCACTATATTGCTTCATCATAAAATTTTCTCTTCGTAGGAACTCCTTGCATTCCTGTTGGACGGACTTCACGAGGATTTAAATCGGGTTAAACGAAAGCCATACATAGAAGCAAAGGATTCAGATGGTCGTCCAGATGAGGAAGTTGCCGTTGAGTGTTGGAAAAATCACAGGGCACGGAATGACTCGTTGATTGTGGATGTTTGCCAGGTTAGTGGAAATTGAAGACTTCTTTATTGGAAGCTATATTTCATCTTTCCTTGAACCATTAATTTTCCTGTTCTGGTACAAAAGTATTTTCTTCTCTTAACATCTTTATTTGTTGATGGTCAGGGCCAATATAAGTCGACACTGGTTTGCCCAGCATGTGGGAAGATTTCAATCACTTTTGATCCCTTCATGTATTTGTCATTGCCTCTACCTTCGAATGTAACTCGGCATATAACAGTGACTGTGTTTTACGGTGATGGAAGTGGTCTTCCAATGCCTTACACTGTGAGTTTGCTTAAGCAAGGTGTCTGTAAGGATCTTAGCGAACAATTAAGTAATGCTTGTTGCTTGGGTGCTGATGAGATTCTTCTGCTTGCCGAGGTAAATTTGGTTTCCAATGATATATGCTACAATTTATATATTTATAGTCTTATTTGTAGTTCCAGTGGTTGAGTGTCTGTAATTTCAATATCCAGGTTTATGATCACAAGATTTTCCGATATTTGGAAAACCCCTCGGAGCCATTGGGGTCAATTAAGGAGGAAGACCATATTGTTGCTTATAGACTTTCTAAAAATGTTGTTGGAAGATCCAGAGTTGAAATAATTCACCGACCGCATGAAAAGTAAGATTACATCACTAATCTCTTGGAATTGCTAAGCTAAATAGCACTGGTAAACCTGTGAAGGTTTAGCCGGTCCTGTTTTTCTTAAAAATTGCTTAAAATAAGTGACTTGTTCATTAGGAGGTTGAAGTTGGTAAACACCTATCTTTTTTGATAAATCGCTCAAAATAAGTGAGACTTGTTCATTAAGAAGCTGATGTCGGTAATACTTGGCTATAGTATCTGCTTTTGAGAGATATTTTTTTAATTTTTTGTATCGAGACATTTTGTGTTGAATCATCTATGCAGACTGCTTGTTACATTTCTGCTGGATTTTCTGGTTTAAATAGTGGGGTTTTAATTTTTCAGGTCTCCATCAGACAGTGTGAAGGGTTGTTTGGGAAAGCTTATCGGCACCCCTTTTGTTACTTATTTGAAAGAGCCAATACGTGGAGCCGATGTGGAAGCTGCTGTTACTAGATTGTTGTCACCTTTGAAGAGAGCGTGCCCATCGGGTAAGCTCCAAAATGGCAAGGAAAATGGATTTGATAAAGAGCATATTGAAGAACCATCAAACAGCTATGATTCTAAGAATCTGTCAACAGACTATGCAGAAGTCGAGACAAAATCCAGTGAAGCATTGTCCTTTGAACTTTTTATTACCGATGGGAACAGTTCGAGCTGCATGCCTATTGAGAAGGACACTTTATTAAATTCAAGTAGAGTCGTAAGGGTATATTTAGACTGGACTGAAAAAGAACATAACTTGTATGATATCAGCTTTCTCAAGGATCTTCCCGAGGTTCATAAGGCTGGGTTTACGGTGAAGAAAACTCGACCGGAAGCTATTTCTTTGTTTACATGCTTGGAGGCGTTTTTGAAGGAAGAACCTTTGGGGCCTGATGACATGTGGTGAGATACCTAATCCAAACTCGTAACTCTTTTATATTTTTACCTTTCGAAATATATTGCCATTAATAGATGTATTGCTCATTTTCTTTTCAATAGGTACTGCCCCGGGTGCAAGGAACATAGACAAGCGACCAAGAAACTAGATTTGTGGAAGTTGCCCGAGATTCTTGTTTTCCACTTGAAAAGATTCTCGTATAGCAGATACCTAAAGAACAAGCTAGACACTTACGTGAATTTTCCTATTCACGATCTTGATTTGAGCAAATACGTGATAAGCGAGGATGGAAAACACCACATGTACGAATTGTACGCCATTAGCAACCATTACGGCGGTCTTGGTGGTGGTCACTACACTGCATATGCCAAGGTGAAACAAAATCTATTCTTTTTCGCCTTTCTAGTAATTAGTTGTTTAAACTGGATGATGATCGCTTAATTCTTCTGTCAAATTGTTCGTGCAGTTGATCGACGAAGACAATTGGTACCATTTCGATGATAGTCATGTTTCTGCCGTCAATGAAGCTGACATCAGGACTTCGGCCGCCTATGTATTATTCTATAGAAGAGTAAGGACTGCTGAACCCAATTCAGGAACAGCAGGCGAGAGCGAGACATCTCAGGCTCATTCAGGCACTTGAGAACGTAAGTCAAAGTCCATCTTTGCTATTTTAACGCTCCCGAGTTGTTTTTCTTGTCTTTCGAAAGCTAACTTGGTATAGGCATCATCATCAATCAATCAAGAGCAAAAACCCTACTGCATTTTGAACATTATATTTCGGGTCGGGTCGGGTATTATTTCAACCTTCAAGCTGAACAAAAAGTTGGTTAAATCGGTAAAACTACTAGGAGCTATATATATATTCATTGCAGCTTGGAGCCCCTTTTTTGGATTGGACATTCTGTTATTATTATATTCTTTTATATTTGATCTACTACTTATAAGAATTATTATTGTTGTTGTTGTTTACTGGCTACTTAGATTTTTAGTCATTTTTACTTCTGGTAGATTTTACTATTGTTATTTCAAAATTATTGAGTCTGTAATGTAATCAATAGTAATAATGGTCCTTTAAATAGAGATTATAATTTGACTTAATACATTTTTTGCAATGACCAACTGAGTTTCATGTTTAAAAGAGTCCTAGGAAGTTAAAGCAATATCTGAAATATTTATTGATGCAGTGACTAACACTGTTCACTATAAAATGAATAATAACAATAATAATGGTACAAAATACAATCATTAATTTAAGAGATGAAAATAAAGAAAATAGCAAATCATCTAAGCTAACACTAAATTATGAATCTGTGATCAATGTCTCTCTTAACAAAAGCTCCTCAGCAGCAAGAACAGCTAATAATCTTAATATTATTATTATTATTGCTATTATTCCTATTAAGATATCCTGCAAAAGTAAAAAATAATGAACATGTTAACATTTTAGTTATTAAAAGCACACAAGTTATTTTAAAATATTACTTCTTTTTTTCTCATCCACATAAAATTTAGCATCTTTCCTTATAAAAAAATTACTATAATGGCTGGTAATTCTAAAAGTTATCTACCATAATCTCACTTCACATGTAGTCAACTTATATTGACCGACTCTAAAATTTAGTATATCAGTAAAAAAGAAAAAATTATTTTGCCTCTGAACTAGATGAGCCTAAAGTACAACATTAGTAACATTTTATATAAAAGTGATCTCAAGAATTAAACCACACATATGGGAAGCAAAGACCACTCAAGGGCAACTCCAATTTGAGATGGTCTTATAGAGATGGATATTTTGGTAACTCTATGCCAAAAAAATATGCAGTTTGTCGGATGAAGCATATGCCTAAGCCTAAAGATCATCGTCATCATGATAATGATAATGATTCCAAAAAATAATAATGGCGTACAAAGAAAGGAATATAAACTTTTCTTTCTTTATATTATTACCTTTCCCTACTTCCCAAGTCGCCTCTGTTTTATCACACTATTTTTTCCACAGCTCCATACTTTTCTAACGCCCACTACCTAATAATCAAATTCAAGCCTTTGTTGCCACACTTCTTCAAAGTAAACCAATGAAAAACATCAACAAAGTCACCATCATCATCTTCACCAAAATCAACCTCTCTTTGTCCTGAAAATAGTGTAAAAATTTATCACTACTACTTTTAGTCTCTGATAAAGATAGCCATGAAAATGATTCATAAATCTTATTATATCAACAAGAATTTGGGTAACAACATTAGGCCTATTAAATTTCAAAAATGTCTTAAACCAAACACTGTAAAAGCTAAAAATGACAAAATAATATAGTTTAGTTTGATAACGACGGTGGCCATGAAATGACCATAACAATATAATAGAAATCTTATCAATATGACGATAATAAGACAAAGAAAAAAAAAATTGGTAATGTCACTAAAGTTGAATTTTTGGATATTTATATTAACTTTCAATATATGCAAAAATGGCAAAAACAATATTTTATTAATTTTAGTGAGGGGAAACAATATTTGTATTAAATTTTATAAACATTCATAGTAACCACTAGTGGTATATAGTACTTTTAAGAGGTAATATATTTTCCAAAAATTATTATACTAAATAATATTGATATAATATTGGTATTAGACAGCACTCAAAAAAAAATTTTATATTTTTTTTAAAAAATAGTCTTTAATCTATTTTTCAGGTATGAAACAAGGTAAAAATGTAAAAAAAAAAATCAATTTAACTTAAAATATAAAAAATTAAAAAAAGAGTGCTCAGTGCTCTATCTAAATATCCCCATAAAAATTCTGTAATGTCACAAAATTGAAAACTTATATGATAATTCAATTAATAAATTTTCAAAAAATGGCGAAAAAAAAAAAGACTCACCGGAAGCGGAGCAGAGGAAATGGACAAATACCCAGCACTAGAAGAGTTGGAACTCGACGGAAAATAACCAGAGCTAATCGGAGAGTACCCACCGGAACCAGAACCGGAGCTATTTCCCGAGGAAGAAGAAGTACTACTACTCTTAGTAATCCCAAGTGAATAAACGGGAGTCCCATCAGGTTTAAACAGTCCATAATTCCTCTCCGAAGTCGGACCAGGTTTCATATTCTCATTAAACAAAGCAAAAACATAAATATTAAGATCACAACTTGGTCTCATGGGAGTTCCTTTTTTCTGACTAATAATCTTCAAAAGATTCCCATTATACTTTTTAGCATTTTCCGGCGTAGCTCCGGCTTCATCTTCATCACCTTTAGAAGGCCAACCCGTTTCAGAAATATGTACGGACAATTTCTTATACCCAACAGCCGTTAGAGCAGAGTAAACTGCATCGATCTGAGCAAACAACATGTTATCGTAATGAAGATTGGTATCAGGATCAACAATCCCCTGATTCGATTGGAAAAGAACGAATTCTAATGGGATTTGTTTTGGGTCACCTTTGTAAGCGAAATACGGGTAAGCATTGATTAAAAATGGCGAATTTATTTTAACATGAAAGTTTAAGATCGGAGTAATGACCGGAATAAGATCTTTACGGAATATTCCGGCGGATGGTGGGTACGAGGATTCTAATACGGCTAAGGAATGAGTTGTTGTGACTGTTACTTGTTTATCGAGGTTTAGATCTGTAACAGCTGAGTGAACACTCTCCATTGCCGGAAGTAAGTTGTTTGTGAGTGAAGAATCGTTAAAGGTGAGAACTTCATTACCGACAAAAATGGCTGTGATTTTAGTGGCCGGAAGATAACATTGGACATTTGATTTGACCCAATCTTTAGCAAAGTTTGGATCTTGAACTTTTGTTAAGTACTCATTGCCTAATCCGACCATGATTTCGATTCCTGAGTTTGCGAAAGCTTTAAGGACTCTTGAATCTGCGTCGTAGAGTTTGATTTTGGTTGCTCCGAGGGATTTGACCAGTGGAACGACGTCGTTTGGGGATGGGAGGTTGTTTGCGATTTGGCCGTAGTTTACTCCCAGTGAATTTGCCGGTAATGGGATAAAGATGAGAACTTTGAACAGAAAAGATGTTAATTAGAAAAACCCAAAAACAGAAAATGGAAAAAAGATGAGATTTTTAGATACTTACTTGTTGAGATTATGAAGCTGAGTTTGTGATGAAGATCCATTTTTTTAATTCTCATTTTGTTGGTTGAATGAAGTTTTTTTGGCCGGAGATGGAAGTAAGTGAGTGGTTGAAAGGTTGAAGCTTTTTTCAGTTTCAGGTTAGAGAGATAAAGAGGAGAGAGAGAGAGAGAGTAAATGCACTAGTGATTCTTTTTAAAGAAAAAGGACAATTAAGAGAGAGAGAGAGAGAGAGAGAGAGAGAGAGAGAGAGAGAAAGTGATAAGGGTATGTGTGTGTGGTGAAGTCGAGGATGATATTTTTAAGATGATGATGATGATGATAATGTGTGTGAAAATGAAAATGGCAATTTGATATTTTAAACCATTTATGTCTATAGTGTAACTTGTTAGATAAATACTTGTAAATAACTAGTTAAGTTTGAGTATTTTTTGGTGGTAATATTTATAATTGTTAAAATATACATGTACCAAATCATTTTAATGGATAATTTTTACTGAAGATATTCTTATAAATTTATAATTTTTATAGATAGCTGTAGTTATTATTTACGTTTAACATGTTAATTTATTTGATATTTAACTGTTTGGTACTTATAAATATTTTAAAATTATAATTTAAATATTTATTTGTAATTAATAATCAAACTTAAATATTTATTTTAAATTAAAAATTAAATTTATGTATTTATACCATAAATTATTGATATACATATTTTGTTTTAGTAGATTTTATTAATCTAATAATAAATGGTTAAGCTTGATGATGAAGATTAATATGAAGATATTTGGATTTGAAGGCTGCGTTTTCTAACTCAACTCTAACTCAAAAATAGTCGTTACTTACTAGTATGTAATATTTATTAATAAAGTGTTATTGTTAGACAAGTAGTGTTATTATTGTTTGCTTGTTTGTTTAAAAAGAGTAAGAGAAGATATTTTGTCGTATGTATATTGATTATTATATTTGATTTTGATCATCAATTCAATAATAGAATAGAAGAATTTAATTCAATGGTGGATGATGATGATGAATTAAAAGTGGGGCCCACAACAAGTGAGTATTATTTGACCGACAATGTTCACATGATAGAATAGTACTACTATATATACTACTATTCTTCTTTCTTTGGATACTTTTTTTTTGTTAATTTAACAACAAACAAAAAAGAAGAAGAAGAAGAAGAAGAAGAGAATGAGTGTGATCAAGTTTTATTAATTACACCAACTTTCATGGATTTGTGTTTGTTTTGTTTGTAATGTTGTAAACCAACAAAAAAATAAAAAGGAAAAACGACATTATTTTAACTAAAAGGTCGAAAAAAAAACGACATCATTTGAAATTAAAAGATGCCTAGCATATTTGTGAAGCAAAGCCCAAAGCCAAAAACTTTGGTTGGGGTAGCTTTCGGTACATTATCATGAAATGAAATTTCATAGTATTCATTTCAATTAATATAATATAATTGTACTAGCCAATCGAGTGTGTGGTATAATATCCCTACTCACATTTTATTCTACAACGATATTTGAGTGATCTTATCACAAAAGGGGACTCTAATCTTATCATCACAAAAGGTAACTCAAATCACATAATAGTGTTATTATGTTACCCTTCGTGATAAGATTAGAGTTACCCTTAGTAATAAGATCACTCACATATCATTGCCATAGAAGGTATGTATAAAGATGGTCATAGTTCTTCTTGTGTGGGAAGGGCTTCAACTTGCAACCATTTTAAGGTCAATGTATTAAGCCGTACTTATCTCTCGGTGGTCTCTAAAATTATTATTCACTAAAAAAAGCTGTAGATAGAATGTTCACTACTTAATCCCCATTCACATTAAAAATCAATAACACCATCTAAATATTAATAAGAGTCATTATATTATTATAAGTCATAATTATCACAATCAAATCAATGTCACCTAACCCTAACGAACCCAATGAAAAACACAAAACAAAAGACAAAAATTGTGTCACATACTCATGTGTCTTTTAATTTTTTTGTTGTATGATTCTTAGTTCTAATAGCTTTCGTTATCAACATTAATTGTGGTTTCGTATAATTGACTCATAATATTATACAATATGAGTTGAAGAAGTTTGAATTAGAGGAATCTTTGTTCAAGTGCTTTTTGTTAGGTGTGTAAGTAAGCAAGCAACTATATATTTTTATATAATTAATGCATGCAACTACAACTACTATATATATATATATCATAATTAAACATATTAAATTTGGAATCTTCTATCATTTTCTGCTAATTATTTGTATATATAATATTTTTTGAAAGTAAATAATATGTATTTTATACAACATGTTTCCTTCGTGGGTCTCTTATGACATTTCTAATGGTAAATATTAAATTTAGTGTTAAATCAGCACAAAAATAATAAAATTTTAACATTAATTTTTTTTATTCTAATTACAACACTAAAAATTACACTAAAATTATATTTTTTTATTATATTATAAATAAACACAAATAATATAAATACAAAAAATTTACTTATAAATATATTATTTAAATATTAAAAATTAATAAAAATATTTTTGGTGTAGTCTATAGTGTCACACTAATATTAGTGGGACACTATAGACAATGTTATATATAGGATAAGTTTTTTTTTTTTTTTTGAAAGAAAGCATGTTATTTAAATCAAATCAGCTGTTACAGAAGCACTAATAAATCTAGGACAAGCATCAGTCTACAAATAAACCCCTCTAAAATTAGTAACAAACTTAGCTAGTGTGTGGTTAAAATGAATTTAGTGTAAAATTTTAACAAATTTAATATTTTAATGTTCCATTAGAATTGGCCTTATAATATATAAATACATCCCCGAAAATTTGTGGGCTTAATGATAAAAAATATTATTAGGCTCATATAATTTTTTTAAAATATTAAAAATTATTTATATTTTCAAAAAAAAAATATAATTTTGAGGCCCATAAGCAAGAACACAATCCGCCTTAATCTAAATTCGACCCTAACAATCATTACTATATAATTCTTCTAATTAAACTTTACCTTCTCACAATTTATATACTTCATTTGTTTCATCAAAATTTGTCACTTAATTAATTCCACTTGATATTATTATTATACCTAGTATATATGTACTAGAATGATTAATCATTTTACAAATTAAAAGAAGTTAATAATGTTGTAGATTTGTTAATTATTAAACTCTTCATTTATATATAAATATTAATAACAGCTGCAAACTAATTACTCACCGAAAGTATTGATGTCATTAAAGAAAAGTAGTTAATTAATTATGTGGGGTCTAATAATAATATATATTATTACTTTTGTAAACACGAGAATATCATTCACCATCAAATGATTCTATTAATTAACAATTAATTATTAATTAAGCTCATAACATATATTATAGATAATATAATTATTTAAAAGGGGAGTTACGTATACTCTACTACTTGTCTTTACACGATGTCACTAGTTGGCTTTTCACGTTGGATAAGAATTTTGTTGTACTATATAATTGATTCTAATCTTTAGTAATTGTGATCTATTTTTTTAAGAGATTTTTTTTAGTGATCTAAAATTAAAATTATTGTTAGAAGATGTAACAAGTACATTATCTAAATTTTTAAGAATATTACTATTGGTCGGCTAACGTGGTATAACACATAGATTAGTTGTTCATATTCTTTCTTTGGATGAATAAATAATTTGTTTAACTAAATAATTATCGATTATTTTATTTTTTGAGATGTATAAATTTTTATTTAAGAAAAATGAAAAAAAAAATGACAATATATATAGTAATACATATTTATATTACACTATAAACTTGTTTTTAATTATACTTGACGAAAACATGGTATGCTTTCAAAAAAAAAAATCATGGTGGAGAGAAAGATGAGATGAGATTGGATTTTAATGCCAAACTGTAAAGATATATAAATTGATGGCATTATATAACCACCAAATAATAATGTCACGTATCAAATTGTCACTTTCTCAATAAATCATAAAATCAGATAAAATAAATGCAAAGCGACAGAATAAAATTGAATTTCTTACCTGTTAAATATCTTAAATTTAAATATGTATATATTATATATTATGGGCTGTAATGCATATCAGCCATATATGAATTCTTTGAACTAATTATATAAGTTTCAGAGTGTTTATTAAATAAAAAACAAATAAAAAAATTAAAAAGAAGAAGAAGATAGATTATTATTATTAATTAGTTTTAAGTGATGAGTTGACATTGATTCTTTCATTTTTGTTTGAAAGCTCTTTATTTAGACCCCACCAACCTACATATTCTTTAATATTAAATTCTTTGATACACATTTATTTTCATATTATTATATCATAATTTTTCTTATTATTTCTCTTATTTTTATCATATACATCTTAACATTCGTTTCACTTTGACTTTGGTAGAATCATCTTGGTAATTTTATAATATATAATATGCAACAAAATTATTAATTATATATGATATCATATATATTTAATTGTTTTTGAAATAAATACATATATGATTTAAATTTGAAAATGAACATTAATAATTGTAGTATTAGACTAAGGAGAAAAGAATTATTAGACTTTTATTTAAAAAAAAAAATATGTAGTATTTTTAAAAATTACTAAAAAAATATATATAATTTTAAATGAAAATTATTTTTTTGAACTCTTGGATTGAGTGAGCCCTAAACGCGAGTGTTATACCGAAATTAAATACAGTGAAATTGGAACGAATTACCGATAGAATAATCTGGCTGAGTCGCGGACAATGTCGCTCTCTTTAAGACGTTTCGCGGCTCTGCCCGAAGTGTGCACGGCAGTCTAGCAACCACGGCGTCCCCAGGATAAAACAGCCTCTGTATAAGTACGATACGTTCTGCACCGAACTGTATCGCTCTGTAACACCCTACTGTTTGCTCTCAGAAAAATCGTAAAGAAAGAAAAGATTTTTTTTTTTAATATAGAAAAGATGTATTCTTACGTTGTTCTGATACGACTTATATAGAAGTCGATCCAAGAAAAAACGGTAATATTATCGTTCGTGGGTGGAGTTGGATCGTGGGAGGAAAAGGCGGATCATTGACTGATCGCGTTTTACCTCTTCTGATCACGTGTTAAAATTAATTAATAAATTAATTAAATCTTTATTTAATTAAATAATTTTTTCTTCAAAAAATAAAGTGACACCTCACCCGCCAACCCGGCCCGGCGCGGACGGACGGACGGACGGCGGCGCGCGTGTGGTGGTCCAGTGTGTGAGTCCTCACCCATGCGCGCAAAACTGGGTACCCCTTGGGGCCCAAACCCATATCTCAAACTTGCACTAGATATACACTTAAAATGTAGTGTTTCTATCTCATGTGGGACTCCTACTCACACACTTCACTTTTCTATTTTTACATATTTCATACAAAGTTCCAACAATATATATAATTTTAAATGAAAATTATTTTTTTAAACTCTTGGATTGAGTGAGCCCTAAACGCGGGTCTAACCCGCTTTAACCCAAACTTGACCATGCTTGGACCTAGATATGATTTTGAGTATGTTAGCTCCATATCCACATTAATATAAGTTAGTTAATTACATACTTATGAAGCTAAATTTTGATTTTATAAGTTTCTTAAGATTTCCATTTTATTGTTATTATTATTAGTAATTTGTGTTATAAATATTTAAGTTTAATTTTCACTTGTAAATAAATATTTAAGTTTAATTTTAGATGGTAGTAATACTTAAGTTATATTTCCAAAACTTCCATAAGTACTTGGTCGTTAAGTGTCAAGTCAATTATTACGTACATTCTCTAATTAATCAAAGTCATTAATTTTTTATTATTATTTAAAAATTAATTTTGACAGTAAATAATAACTTTACTCTTAATAGGTAGACAATTTCGCAAGTTTTAAAAATATAATTTAAGTATTATTACTATTAAAAAATTAAACATAGATACTTATCTGCAACCGACAATTAAACTTAAGTATCTACATTGTGAATTATTCTATTATTATTTTAATTTTAAACCAATTTAAGTTGTTTGTAATTAAAATATTCTTCTTCACGTGTAAAGACACATGTATATATATTATTAATTTGAATGAATATAATCATATATTTCATGTGAAACCATTACAAACTATAGCTAGCGTTCAAATCAATGTCTCTTATAAACAAATGTGCACACAAAAACACACTTCTTCTTCAAAAGAATCAATAAATTAAATAGTTTTCAATAAACGTGGACGGTGCTCTATTCCTTATTCAATCAATCTTCTTCCACCACTCATTTCAAAATACTATTTGCTACTAACAATCATAATGGATATGCAGTTCATCGATCAAGCTCGAGTCTTCCAAATTATGGCGCTTTTGAATTAGTTTAGAAGACTACAAAAATAGACTTTCCGACCAATCCAAATATAACATGTGATTTAGAAGGCTTGGGATGAACCACAATACTGTAATCAGAAAAGAATTAAATCTGTCTCTAGCAAATTTTTTGAGAGATCTTATGGACTAATATTGAAAAAATAACAAAGAAAAAAAAATCTTTAAAGACAAAGAGGTTGAGAGTCCTCTAGGGCTTCACTACAAAAATTAACACCTTTAGTTACATTTTTTTTGTCCCAAAATAAATTTTTCGTGACTAAACAAAAAGTTATTTGTAATTAAAATATAGCATTTAAATACAAGTTGTCACTAATTTAATTTTAGTTAAAATAAGTATTGTGATTAAAAACACATTTAGTTATAACAAATTATGATTTTGTGACTAATATATTTAGCAACGAACCTTTTAGTCACAACACATGAATGATGATTTATAATTAGTCACAAATTTTATTGTAACTAAAAGTAAGATTTTTTGTTATTTTGAGGGTCATGGGCAACATTACCCTAATTAAAGACCAAATTTGTGGAGAGAAATTTGGAAAGACAAATTTTATTTAGAAGAATTTTTATTATTTACTTACATCACATAATACTGATCTCATAAAAAAACAGGGCAGAAAGAAGTGAAAAGAAAAACAAAATTAAACAAAACCCTCTTGAGAGTTGATAATGTAATAATTAGTCTTCAAAATAATCATAGTACTTAGCTAATATAAATACTATTACTAGTACTAAACTATAGTTGCAAAACAAAACACTTAATAATTAACTTATAATATGATATGGTTTAGGTTGATTAGGGTGTAGGAAGATTCTCCTTGGCCATAGGAGCAATTTCTTCACCATCAATTCCAGCTTCACTTCCAGCAACTTCCAAACTCAGCAACAACTTTTCCCATTGCTTTGCAGGTCCCTATTATTATAACATCATCCATTTAACAAAGTCTTAAATATATGTATATAGATATATAGATGTAATTAATTGGAGCGGCTCCGAGTTCAAAATTATTTAAAAAATATACATTTTTTAAGATATTTTTTTTTATTTAGATTTTTAAGATGGATGGATCTTAGATGCAGGCTTAGCCCGTCTTAATTTAAAGTTGACATTGTAATTAATGTACTAGTAGTACTAACCTTCCATGAAAGATCTTGTGCCATGCAATTTTGGATCATCTCTTTCATAAGAGGAGTACCATATGTTGTTAGAGCTCTCTTGATTGTTTTAGCCACAGCACTCACATCAATTGGATCAATTTTCTCACACTGAAAAAAATACAATCAACACTTTTTCTTGAATTTAACTCATAATAATTCTTATGTTCGTAGCAAAATATCGGTAATTAGTCTTATTAATAACTTAATTAAAATAAAATATTTAATATAACATATTAGTTTGAGCTGTATTTATCTTAATTATGCTATTTCAGCTATTTTAGATATAAATCAAATGATTTTAAAATCATAATTAAGAACTTACTTCAACATTGAAAGATCCCATTTGGAAACCAGTAAAGCCTTCCTTGACAGTGTCAACAAGTCCACCAGTTGAGGCAACACAAGGAATCTGTAATATCAATTAATTATCATTAATCGAGCTCAAAAAGAGATAATTTAATTAAAGAAAATTAAAAAGTTGGGTGCTTTTACGGTCCACATTCGTGTTTTTGATACGTGAACAATTGTAATCTCAATATTTAAAAAATTCAGCATAATTTACAATACAGAATTTAAATAGTTTGAACTTTAATGTTTTAAATAAATATACTTGTGTACACAATAACAATTTACTTTAGCACCTAACAGAGCAGAGCGAATAAAAAAGTAGAGACCAAAATAGAATTGAAATTTAAAGAATTTTGCTCCTAAAATTTCAGTTCAGAAAGTTGATCGTACCAAACCTTACAATTTAGATAGTTTGACCGCAAATTACTGTATTTTTAAAATTAAGTTTATAGCTATTTAGATATTAAAAGCAGGGACGGACCCAAGTGTATTAGTTTGGGGGCTATAGTCCCACTAATAAAAATATTACTTTTTAAAAAATTACATTTAATTTTTTAAATTTGATAATTATAAATCAAAATCGTAGAAAAAGTCCCCATAAAATTAAATAAATTTTGTAAGAATGATTATAATATAGGTATAAATATTTTTGAATGATAAATAAGCCCCCACACAGTAAAAATTCTGAGTCCGTCACTGATTAAAAGTACAAAGTTGATACACAATAAAATTTTCCAAAAAGATGAACAATAAAGTTTTGTGTAGTGCTTACTGTTCCATTTCTCATAGCTTGAAGTTGAATAAGACCACAAGGCTCAAATCTACTTGGAATGGCAATAAAATCAGAACCTGCAATCATTACATGAGCCAATGGGACATTGAATTTTGTTATGGCTCTAACTTTCTTAGGATATTTCTTCTCTACTTCAACAATCATTTTCTCCAAATACTTTTTCCCAGTTCCCTGGAAACAAAATCAATTCATTAATTCTTCTTCTTTTTTTTTTTCATTCTAAATGGTAAGTAAAAGTAATAATGATTATTATGCACTTACAAGAATGATTATTTGAACATCTTCATCAATGATTTGATCAATGGCTTCCACAAGAATATCTGGACCTTTTTGTTCTTCTAATCTACCAACAAAACATATCACTGGTATTTTGGTGTCCACAGGTAACCCAACTTCTGCTTGTAGAGTTTCTTTTAATACAGGCTTTGCATCAAACACCTAATATTCAAAAATAATGAAAAAAAGAATCAGAATCTAATAGAATCTCGTGTTCAAAAAAAGAGATATTTGTGGAGAAAGTACCTAAATTATTATCTTTATAGCACTTAAATATTTAAATTATCAATTAACGGCGAAAATACTAAAGTAGTTATGTTTGCTGACCTCTAACCTGAACCCAAACTCTAGACCTAGATTTGCCTCGGACCCAAATCCCACTCTCAGATCCCGAACCTAAATCCGCCATAAACCTTGAATTATTCCTGACCCCTGACCCGAACCCCAAGCTTTGAAAGAGGAAATTACACTCTATGCCCTTTTTATATTGTCCTCTTTTATTTTTACCTTCTTTTTTAAAATCTATCATTTTTACCTCCTTTTTTAAACATTGTACCAATTTTGCCCTTGTCACTTCAAGATACTCTCCATGTGATTCTCTTATGTAAGGGTATTTTGGGTACAATACATATAAAAAGAGGCATGTTTCAAATAAATATAAAATTAGAGGTAAATTTGATTAATTGAGGAATAAAAGAGGCATTTTTCAACTTACCCCGCTTTGAAATTCACACCCAGACTTAGACCCCAAACCTAGGACGCAAGCCCCAAATATGTTTGTGACACTATAGTATCCAAATTATTTTTAAAGCAGCGTTAAGTATCTGATCAATTTGAGTACTTTGGCCCGTTAACAAAACAATTTAGACGCTTAAGTGTTATAAACATAATAATTTAAGTACTTTCTATGCTAAAAAAACATAACTTAGATATTTAAGTACTACAAACATAATAACTTAAGTAAAAATAAATCTTAGGATCTTACAGTATTGACATCGTATTTGATTGCGAGGTATTTATCAGTGGAGGGATTCCATTCTTGATCATCCATACCATTTACAATACCAGTAATACCAGTGTTTCGAATTATGTTATCTAATTCACAACCTCTGTCTTCTCCTGAAATGAGTTCTTTTGCATAGTAAGGACTCACAGTTACAACTCTGTCTGATTCAAGTATTCCACCTTTCATCCAGTTTATCTTTCTTCCCTTAACAGGCTTCTCGTACCTTAATTAAAACAAAAATACTTAGATATGCATACTCAAATATACATGTTAGAAAAGTATGAGATGAATTTGCAAAACTAACAACATCAAAGTGTAAAATTCGCAAAATAAAGTGATATATTTTTTAACCTTCTAGACATCTAGACACCTTATTAGAGTTCTAAACAAAAGGAGTATTGTTATTAAGTAACTATGGTGGTGTCTAACACTATTTTAACGTGATATCTTATAAATGGTTAGTGAAATTTTATAACAACTAATAAATTGAAAGTTAAATAGCGGTATAAGTACTTAAAGTTTTAAGTTTGTAAGTAGGATAATCTCGATGTTTATTTTTAACGGCATAAGTATTCAATGTTTGTAAAACTGCAATTTTTCTATAATTTTGTCAGTACAAACTCTGTTATTTTCTTAAACAGGCTACATATAAGGTCTAAATTCTAGATCATTAGGTCTAGACAGAAACATGTAGTATCAGATACTTCTAAGTGTAATGAATTTAAAACAGAGTCTGTACTGACAAAACTAACGGAAAATTACAGTTTTACAAATATTGTGTACTTATGCCGCTTACAAACTTAAAACTTTAGGTACTTATGTCACTATTTACCCTTAAATTGAATTAGGTACGACTTAATACTCAATTCCACCAATACCGATATAACACCTTCAGTGTAGTGTTTTTTAGCATTTCTCATTAAATTAAAACATGTAAGACTCAATACTTAATTGCACCAACAATGATATGACTCTTAAGAAAATATGTACGTACCCGTCAATGAAGTCGAAAGAACTCTTGAAGTGATCAGGTAAATTGAGAAGTGAGAAATCTGTAAAGCCAAATCTTCCTTGGTAGGCTATATTATGGATGCAGAATGTAACCTATATTATAATAAAGAAAGAATTAATCAATTTATTTTAATTAATGATGAATTAAAAGATGAATAATTAATCACTAATTACCTTGGCATTTTTGTAAATTCCCTTAGGTTGGTATACAGATTTAAGGTAACATGGAAGAAGAGCAGTGTGCCAATCATTAGCAATGAACACAACATCCTCTCCTGCAACATGAAATTATTATGAGTTTAAAAGGAATGATTTTTAATTACTTATTTTTCTTATTAAATAAAATGGTCTATTTTTTATTTAAAGAAATATGCCCAATACCATAAGGTCCAGAATAATATTCATTATTGTCCAGATTTAGAATCCTTGGAGCCTCTAAAGCTGCCTGAAAACCAAAATTAACTTAAAAATCATAAACAAAATATAAAAAACCATATATTTTACTTAGAAACTTTTTCCTATAGTTTTAAGGAGAATTTAAAAATTTTATGACTTTTTTATATTTTTTTTTGTATAAAAATATATTTTTTTTCAATAAAAAAGATTATTTAACGAGAAAATTGAGAAAAAAATTAAAAAATATAAAAAAATCAAGTAAGAGTAACCATATATTTTTGGGTAACCAGATACTATAAAGAGTAATTAGGTACCTTATGATGGTTTTCTCATAATTTTTATTTTTTCTAAAAATTCTCTAAAATAACTTTTTTTTAAAAAAAAAAAAAAATCATATTTTTACAAACTTATACTTTAAAAACCATAATAAAAATTAGTCTAATTTTAATTTACACCAAAAAAGAAAAGAAAAAAATGGTTCTGTGTGAATATTACACTAATATTATTAATATTATTATTATTATTGGCTTTAGAAAAATAATAAATTAAGGAACACTAGTATTAATAATAATAATAAACTTACAAGGCACAACAAACTGAAGCGTAATTGGTTATCCTTGTAATCTTTTCCAGTGATAGGGCCATAGATTTTAGATCCAGTTTTACCCCATACCTGTTTTAATCATCATTAATTAAATACACTAATCCAAACCTAAAAACACTAATTAATTAATCAAAACTAAATTAATTAAGCTCAAATTATACCTTCTCAAGAAACCAGGGATGATCCACAAACACTCTATCAACTCCTCGTTTATGACAATGAAAGAATCCAACTGTTTCAACTCTGTCACCAACTTTAATCTGCAATTTTAATCAAATAATCACTTTATTTTCTTAACCAACTTTCTCGAGAAACAAACAGAAAATATAACTTACATCAGCAAGAACAGAAGTGTCCCATGCATCCTTGTACTGATCATATCGTGGTGAAATCGTCATAACTCTATGCCCATTTGCCTAAAAATCAAAACTTTCACTATCAAAAAACACATGATCCATCCAACAAAAAAAGCTCTGTTTTTTTTTTTTTTAAAGAACTTATAAACTTACAGCCATGGCCGGAGGAAGACCACCAAGAACATCACCAAGTCCACCAGTTTTAGACCATGGACCAACCTCAGCCGAAACAAACACCAACGACATTCCTTTCCCACAAACAATTTTCCCAAACGACTTGTCGTTTTTCTCAGTCTTCTCAACTTTTTTCATAGCTTTACCGGTCGCCGGAGTTTGTAAAGATCGAAACTTTAACATACCCAGATTGTTCAGAGATCTTAATCCATTGTGAGTCATTGTTTGGTAATTCTTCTGAGCCAAATTCGCCTTAGTCTCCGATCCCGAACTTCCATGGCCGGCGACACTAGAAGAAGTTCTTGACACAAAACTTGAAGCTGTGATCGTCGCCATTTTTTCCGGCGAAGCTAGCTCTGTAAAAAGAAAAAGAAAATCAGTTTTAGAAAAAACTCTGTAATATTCTCAGAGATCATTAGCTGTAAACAATACCCACCAGCTAAAAATCGAAGCTTTGGAGAAGAAAATCTCTCGAAAACTCAAATGAGAAACAGATAGATAGTACGTTAGCTCCAAATTTAAAGGAAGAAAATAAGAAAGTAGCGGAAACCGAAAACTAATCGGAGAAAATATCTGAATTCGGTTAGTCAAATGAAAAGGAAAGAAGAAACTTTAACGAGTTTGACTTACTATAAATTGTTGAGAAGAAGAAGAAGAAGAGCTAACGAGTAACGAGTGCGTTGAGAGTGGTGACTCAGTTGAAGAAAGAGGTCAGCTGAGTTATATAACTCGGGCGAGTTGACAGTTCTTTGTAGTATTAGATTGTCGTGCGATGACACGTGTCGTTTTCTCAGAGGATGAGGTGTCTTTTTCTTTGGGCAGTTCAAGGTCTGGTACGATAAACTTTTCTGTTTCGTATCACGTGCGTGAGTTTCTTAAGGGACACGTGGCTTCCATGATTCGAATATACTGGAATTAGCGGTCACACATTCATCCAAACATAAAAATGTGAAATTTTGTGTTAATTTAATTTATTATGTAATTAAAATAAATTTTCTTGTGTTAATTTTATGAGTTTGATTGCTCTTTTTCTTTAAGAAGAGATGTATTTACAGCTTTTAGGAAACTTGTTAAGAATTTTTTTTATGGAAAGTTGCTTATTTTTTAAAAATATGATTTGTTTTTCTTTAAATGTTAATTTAGTTTTTGGTATGTATATAGCAAATTAAATAACTTTTATTTTCTTCTTTGCGGCACTAGAATCAAAATTTGATATAGTAAATCAACGATTTTCTTTAAAAAAGTCTTGTAGAACTTTGAAAACGTGTTTGTGATTGTTTTTATGTTTCTATATTATATAAATCGGGTATAGAGATTACTCAAATATTTTTTATCTCTTATAGTATCATATTTTTATATCTATTTTTGTGAGAAGAGTGTTACATTTATAAAATTTTTAATTTTCTTATTATGATCTCGTACTATTCATAGAATATGTTGAATGGAAGCTTTGAACAAGTGTGGATCTTTGGGAGAAGACTTTTTGAAGTCTCATTTCGTAAAGAAGTGAGCATATATTTTTGGAAAAAAATTTGTTTAAGTCTTACTTTGAGAGGAAGTAAACACACATCAATAGTTGAAGAAAATTCACTACTTTGTGTGGTTCAGAGATCAGATTTGCAATGTGGATTACAAAGGGTTGTGATAAATTATTAGAGAAAGTCTAAATTTATATATTAAGTCAATTATTTTTGTAATCTTTGATACTTTATTAATTGATTTCATTCTCTTGTGTAAGTTTCTAAATTCTGCCTAATTAATTTTCTATTTCTGTTCTGTTACTGCAAGTATATTTACAATTACAATTTTAGGGATATGATTTTGTCTCGTTATTGTACTTTCACGGATTGTAATTCGTGATGTACGACAGCCGTCAGATAAGGGAGTTATTTGATCTGACGGTTGAGATTGATCTGGGGTAATTAGGATTAAAAAGTATAAATATATCCTGAGACCATCTAATGTACATCACGAATTACAATTCTGTAAAAGTACAATAACGGGACAAAAGTACATCACAGGACAAAATCATATCCCTACAATTTTATTACTATTATTAAAAAAATATATATTTACATTTGTAAAAATACAATTTTCAGTTTCTAATAATTCTTCAACAAGTTTTTAAACATTCTAAACTTATGCATAATTAAACCATTTTATTGAAAAATAAGAGAGCAATCCTATATAATAAAAATCTTAAATCAATTCAACTAGAGTTATCATAATAATAATAACAATAATAATAATAAATAAAATGGTTATATGGAATATTATTTCACTATATAACCATTTCACCATTATTCAAAAATATGGTTATATAGAATTTTAAATTTTTTCATAATATTTATGATTTTATTCACAGAAAATATAGTTTTTTAATATATTTTTATATTGTACTTTTATTTATTTGTCGTTTATTTTTTTATTATTTGTATGTTATTTTTTATTGTTGTTTAAATATTATTTTTATTATTTTTGTGTTATTTTTATAAATATCGTAAAAATGCAAAAAAATGCTTTGAAAGTAAAACAGTAAAAAATTGGAGTTTATAATGTATGTTGTTATAATTTGTGAGTAGTTCATAATAATTTAACTTTCTAACAAATACAATTTAAGCTTATTATATCACATACTTATAAAAATAAAGAGAAACATTAAATCCTCTTAATTTACTTTAAAAATAAATAATCAACAATTTTGAAACAAAATTATTTTGAATTATTAAAATAATGCCCTAGCATGTGATGGTATAGCAAAAAAAAAAGAAAAGATTGGAATGAGTAATGTGGATCATTGATACACTCATTTTAACAATTTTTCCAACACAAAAAAAATGAGATAATTTTGTTTATAAATTGGGACTGAGAGCAGAGTAAAATGGTGGGACCTACTTAGTTGCTATAAGTATGGGGATTGCCAAACAAACAAATAAACTAACCTCTTTTTTCAGTTTTTATTTTAAGGAAGAAAATATATTTTCATTTCATACTATCAATTTTATTTTACTATTTTTTTTAATTATTAATTTGGAAAAATTGGACGGTAGGAGATGGAAACGACGTCGCTTTCGTGGTTGTTTTTCTGGGGAAAGAGTACGTTGAATTGAAGATATTTTGTTAGGAGAATGGAGAACCGTCCCTTTATTATTAAGAAATGAAATCACCACTAACTATCATAACTATCATCAACCAAACATATTGTATTAATATTAGATAGTGAGCTAAACTATATATTTTCTAAATAGAGGTAATCAAACAAATGGCATTACGAAATAATTATTTGACCAATGATGAATTTTGAACCACTTAATAGATTTAGAATTGGAAAGGTGTGGTATACTTATTTCCTATAAATGGAAAGATTTAGCGGAAAGTTAATTTGAAGTCGTCTAGAAGTCTAACTTCACCACTTTAGATTAGAGCTGAACATCGGGCGGGTTTACCGGGTTTCGGGTTGGCGGGTTTCGGGTTCAAAAAATTGAAACCGAACCCGGACCCGAATAGGGCACGGGTTTGCAGGTTGGTGGATTGGCGGGTCACGGGTTGGCGGGTACCCGTACCCCTAAAATCTCAACCCGCCAACCCACCCGAAGGGTACCGGGTTGAACCCAACCCGCCCGAAACTTTTTCAAAAATTTTTTTTTGCGGGTTCACTTGTTCGGGTTCGGGCGGGTTGCTCGGGTTCGGGTCAAACCCGTTCAAAATGTTCAGCCCTACTTTAGATGCTAGTGGTCCTTTCCAAAAAGAGTTTTGGAAGGCTAGTTCCTCTCTCTTAACAGAAATTTCGAATAGTCTGTTCTAACTGATTTTGTATCTGTCTAGAACATCCTTCTAAGGACATGCTCAGTGACGGACCCAGAAATTTTACTTTGTGGGGGCTTATTTATTATTAAAAAATATTTATACATATATTATAATTACTCTTACTAAATTTATTTAATTTTGTGGGGGTTTTTTTATTATTTTAGTCTATAATTATCAAATTAAAAATAATTAATTTAAATTTTTAAAATATAATATTTTTATTAGTGGGGCCTATAGCCCTCACAATAACTCAACTGGGTCCGTCCCTGGACATGCTTCATCTTTTCAAGATTTCCATCCAGGAAGGATGCTTCACATTTGGAGAGATCTATCCAAAGCTGATGAGGAGATTTTATTACAATGAGTTTGTTAAGCCTATTATGTCATAATTCACTTAACAACTTAGTTGTTGCAGCCATTGACTTTGGGAGTCATATCCTAAATCTACAAATATCACCATCTTAATCTTTAGAAGAAATAAAATACAGAAGATAATTTTGAGAGTGAGATTAAGAAATATAGAGGTATAGAGAAAAAAAGAGATTGGATTTTGGTGTTTGTATGAAAAAGTTTCTTGGGTAAGAGTATGAGAGATAAACACTTTCATAGAATCCTAACAAAGAATCGTTCTCAATTGTATTGTACTCTTGTTCTTTCTCAATCAATAAAGACTATTCAATGGAGTTTCAAAATTGGAGTAGAGTCATAAATCACATCAATTTATAGGACTTCAACCGGTATAATTACTGTTGTTGTTTTTATTATTTTTTTTATTTTCATTAATCTGCTCTACTCTATTTTATCTTCGATTTTTGAAATACGATTTTGTTAATTTTGTTATCGCTAATTGTTTGTTGATATATTTTAAGTTGAAATTTATTAGAATTTTATAAGTGTGTGGTTAAAGTACATTGAGTTTTCATTTCAAAACTAATTTACAATGAACTGTATTATTTTTTCACATATTAACTGTTTCTAATGAATTTATAGGAAATATAATTCTTACGTAAAACCCATCATATCCATCTTTCGAGATACATTTTAGAAGTGAATTATCATAATAAATTTCCATTATAAAATCTGTGCTTTTCCAAACTCTAAACACAGAAGAAATTTTGAGATTGAGTTTTGGAAAAAATACTGTATTTTTGTAAGATAATACACACTAGCTAATAATGGAATGCTAATCTTTAAATTCTATTCCTTGGTGTTTCCAAACTCTAAACAGTAAACACATATGAACTGGCACATATATATGTAATTTTGTTTTGAAAAACAAAAAACAATTGAAAAAAATTAAATGGACTCAAAATATGGACTTTGGAGTTTGGCCCAAATGGGTCCAACTGTAGATGCCCACTTTAAAAAAAATTACGCCACTATGACCTAATCTGGACTTTTTGGGCTTACTTTCTTAAAAGTTTTTTGAGTGTCATTTCTCATTAGTTCACAACTTTCTCATCAAGTTTTATAGCCTCTTAAGTTCTTGAAAAACAAAATATTCATTTATTAAGGCAAACATATTAAGTGAACCATATTTGTCAAACATGTTTCCCCATTTTTTTGATTTCTTATCTTTACAGACTTTGTTGGTTCATTGTATATTGTTTATCGATGTACGTTTTAACAAATTTGCATATATTCTTTTGGCAAATTTTGGTACTTCCTTGTGTGCAACCCAATAGTTTGAATATATTAATTTCTTCTCCTGTTTTTGATGAAAAAATGAGTTTTCCAAATTTATTTAAACTTAAAAAAAAAAAAAAAGTATCTATGAGCTGAGCCACAAGAACATTTTCCCCATCTTTTTCATGTGTTCCACCAAAATATGTAAGTTCTAGAAGATGATGACGAAGAAGCTAGCTAGGGCTTTATAATAGAAAATGACAATGACAATGACATGTGAACAAAACATTTCATGCAAAGATGGTTGGTTTGGTTACTTTATTTAATTCAATTTATGAATTTCACTGCTAATTTATTTATTTATGACTGATGATCATAAATTTTGTCTTCAACCAATGTCATAGTAATTAAGTAACCATTTTACTTTACCACAACTACAATTTGCCATCCTCATAAATTTCTCTAGCACAGCAGTCCACCACTGCCATTCTCTTCATATTTACTTTATACCAATAAATATTTAGTGACATATTATATTAAATAATAAATTATATTACATTTAGATTAAGGAATATATTATTTTATTCATTAAGATCTAAATTTTTAATATAATATAAGTTATATTATTTAATCCGTACTTAACCCTAAATTCAATATTAAATTGCTCCAAATATTACAACATAAAAACCCTCTTTAACATTTCTCATAAGTATAACTAAATTGTTTATAACATATTGCACCTTCAAGTAAATTATTGTCATTCCCGAAATTTTTGTTACCAATTCATTTATGTAATTTGTAAATATTTTTTGGTGTCATAAACGATGCAAAATGAAAATATTTATTATTTAGTTTTCCAAAAACATTTTTGCATGAAATCACTCTTCCTTTATGCATTAGTATCTGAAATAAACCCATGTTATTGTTAAATGTATTAAATTTTTACAACTTTTGAATCTACAAGAGATCTAATATCATTTTAGTTATGTATGAAATTTAGCATAATAAAAAAAAATTATTAATTAATAATATCTGACAGCTAAATCTTAGCAATTACAGCTAATCAATTCCCTTTATAAACGACAGCCAACCTTAAATAAATAAAAAAAAACAGCCACAAAATAAGAAAATATCGTTTTTAAATATAAAATAAAATTAATTATCAGACCAAACACAAAATCACTTGTACGGCAAAACTGGGTTGTATTGTAATAAACAACAACCAAAAACACTCTTCCATTAATAATTTGTTTTTTTTAAAAAAAAAAAACCAACAAATCAAATTTAAAAATGGTTTCTTTTTCTTACAGCCACAAAAAAGAATAGTTAGACACGTAGGCCTTAACCCAACGAACACCCTAGCCTAGCCGAGCCGAGCCGAGCCGAGCTTATCTGTGAGCTGTAACCAACGTTTCTATGAACCTCAAGCCGTCGAACCTAGGCGAAAATTTCTCCTTATCCGACGTCGTTTTCGGCGAGCTTTTCCTTCCCGAACACGAAGAAAAGTCCTGCGATTATGAAATTTGAAACTAATCAAAACAAATTTAGGAGGAAAATGTCTGAAATCGGCGAATCGAGAAATCGGATCATCATGAAAAGATCTTAGTTACCTGATTGGAAGAAGAATCTAGAGAAACATCGCGTGTTCCGGCGGAGGAACCGAAAGCTACGGTGGATGCCGCCAACACCGAGGCAACCAGTGTTCCCGAAGCCTTCATCTTGTTCTTTTTCTTCTGTGTGGAGATTCAATGGCCGAAAAACGACGTCGTTTCGTGTAGATCTCCACCTATTTTCTTGGTTTAACTTTTTCTAGGGTGAGAAATGAGAGAGGTGTGTTTATATACTGCTACTTCATTTTCTTTATGATTAAATTGTATTTGATTTTGTTTTGAGTTCCGGGGAAATTCAGCCTTGGAGTCTGGAGAATATTCGCCACGTAAATTGACTGGGGGACCCACGTAAATAGTATTTAATTTTGTTTTCGATCGGACGGTTGTGGGTGGGGGTTGTTGGGTTGAATCATGTGATGTGAGTGGAGGAGGGTGTAGGGTGTGGTAATGTGGAGGCGAGAGTAGGGGATTGAGTGGGTATGCTTAAGCTCGATACCGTCTCTTTCTTGACTTGTTATCAACGCCATGTGCTCCGCCTCCCACCACACTAACACGCTATTTATATTCTTTTGTTATATTCACAAAAATATTAAATTATTTCTTTGAATGTTTTTTGCTGTTAATTTTTTTTTGCGAAATTATTAAAATGATTAGATTTAAGGATTTTTGTTCAATTACGAATTTAGTGATTGTTTATGTACTAAATCTTGCTCTCCAAACTTTAATATCTACTAAATTATACCCGTGAACTTTAACATGTATCAAATTATGACCTCTAAACTTTCATGTATGTTATACTTTTCTTACTAAAATTTGAATAAAAATCCTTAAATCCAACAATTTTAAGAATTCATGAAAAAATTTTAATGATCTTAATAGTTCAAGAAACATGATTTAGTACATGTCAAAATACGAAAAATAAAAATCTTAATTAGTCAATTATTAAATGGAAATGAGCACATGTCCAAAAAAGCACAAATATGATCACATATAAAAAATATAACTTTGGACACATTGCGACATGATAATATAAATTGGTATAATATGATAAAAAAAATATGTATTAAAACACGATATAGCAAAAATAAATACGAATGAACTAGTTCAAAAAATACAACACGTGACAATTGTTAACAATAATTTTATAATTAAAAATACTAAAAAAATGTAAAACTAGTGTACATATATATTTATTTGAGTATTTATAGGTAAATATTTAAAATTTAATAATTTTATTAATTTATATATATGATTTTTATAAATATTGTTGACAATTATTTAAATATAATTGAAACTATAAAATATATATAAAAAAAAAAGTAATGTAGAAATTTGATTCTAATACGAAAATAGGCTGACTTGTTTAAGAAAAATGGGATGGCACGAACAAAGCATGTCACAAAAATATTGGGCCTACGGACCATGTTAGACCTACCCTTTAAAAATATTGGCAGAACTTGATAGGAGGACGATGTACACTCTAAGTAAAGTGAAGACGACTTAGAGTTACAATTAAATTAATGTTATTGTATTATCCGAGACGTAATATCAAATAATGAGTAAGGAAGAAAATGAAGTAGTAGTATTATTGGTCATGTTTTGTGAGTGATTGCTAATATTTTTAAAGTTGTTAATATGTTTAGGTGGACAATTTGGTAAAAAAAATTAAATGAGGTTGGACAGAAGTCGATGAATCAATAATCTCAAATTTCAATAGTTTGATTATAATTATTCTCTAAATTTTAGGGGATAGTTTTATCTCATGTGACTAGTGATAAGAATTCTACCGCCTATGATTTCGTAAAATACTATTCGATTAGATGGTAAACTATCTTGGTATTACATTGGTTCGAGAAAGTTTTGATGTCGATTGTAAATATCTACTTAATGAATTCATTAGTAATTCTAATCATTATAAGAAAAATTCGAAACTCGATTTGATACATATTAATTTTTTGAAAAAATAAAATTAATTTGCCCTAAATATAATGTTTTGTTGCATATTTTGTCCAAATATATAAATACTCTATTAAAGTTGGTAGCTGATATTCTATATTATTATTACTTTATGGGCTGATTTTGTCATCATCATCATCATCTCAAAAGCACCAAAATATAATTGGTAAGATTTTAATGCTCCATATACCAACCAAACTGAAATGTGAATGTAGAATACATGATTTTTATAACTATCTTTACAATTGAAAATTGAGCTAATATTCAAATATAATATTATTTTGTCAAATACCCATAAAGCATGCTCAAATCACATGTTGAATTATACACTCTTATTCAGGAATGGAGCTAACTTTTAAATATTGGGACTTTCCGTTATTTCAAACTTACCACTAATTATTATATTTTAATGATACACACAATAAAAGATTATTTTAAAATAATAATAATAAATGGTGTTTACATGTTAACAACCAGTGTCCTTAAAATAAAAATGTCATATCCACATTGATACAATTAAATATTAAATCTCATATAACTTAAAATACTGCTATTAGACACCAGTAGTATTCTACGATTAATTAGCGATATTTTTTTAAAATTATTTTCTTAATTATATGAGACATGATATTTAATTAGACCAGTAGCAGTATAACACCAAGAAAAATACTAGGCACCAGTAATACTTTTTTGTAATTCTCTATAACTTTATATAATAATGTTTATGAAATATCGCTGAACAATCGCAAGGCACCGTGTTATATATATGAACTTTTTTTTTTTTTTTCAATTGAACTTAATTTAAGTTTTAATTCTACATTTATTTTGTAAGAAAATATATAGCATTAATAAACTAGATTATATCTATCACCATTATTTTGTAATTATTTAAGTAAATATTCAATTTCAATATATTTACATAGTATAACTCAAATAATAGGATACATAATATTTAGAAAGCTATAAATCACTAACTAATTTTATAATTAGTCAATGTTAGATCCTAACTATCATTTAAAGTTGCTATTTAGAATTTTTATTCCCCAAACTATTACCGCTACTAAATTGTTCCAATGGTCGAAATTACATTCATGGTCCTAAATAGCCTGAGAACACAACACAAAGCTCACAAGTTTTTTTTGTGTAAAAGGAAATCATAAATTTATAAGTGAGAAAATATGACAAGATTTGGTGTCTTTCCATTGTAACAATATACATGTTGAAACTAACAACCGAAACACATGAATTAAACTAATAGAGAAGCTGTCTGAACAACCATACCGTATTTCGCTTCTTTGAGTTTATAGGAACCTTAGATTAGAAGATGAAGTCACTAAGCTGAGTAGATTCATGTTTCCTTTGAGTGTTCCGATTCACAATATAAGCATTGTCTTCAATGCCTGCGTTCAAGCAATTCATCCTGTGCCTGTTTTACCGTCACAAACAATCATCAAACATAGTTAATAATCTCTTGTTTATGCCTAACTGCACCAAAATCCTACAACAACTCACCATTCAAAGTGGTCTTCGCAGCATATAGAACCCCAAATCATCGACAACCCAGAACCTTTCCTGAAATACAGTTGGGATTTATGTCAATTATGAAGTGAAAATGTTGATCAATTATGAAGTTAATAACAACTCTTAAAATGTATCCCATATCATACCAAGTTGCAGTGTACATGTCGTAGAACTTATCAAAGGCTTTATCGAAACAATAGTGGCAAACTAAAAGCTCGTTGATGTCTGTAACCTTGCATGTTGATTTGCAGCATTTCACCTAGACGAATTAGATAACTAAATTAGATAAGGATTCAATTCAATCAGTTTCGTTGTTGTTTCTTTTAAACTCGTGAAGAGTAAATACTTACTAGACGCCTGAGCTTATGGGAATAAATTTGTCGATGAGATGTTTGTTTCTTTATATGCTCGTTCAAATGACCTGCACTGGAAATTAGCTTTATAAGTAATAAATTGCTGAGGTAATGTTTTGAGTTTATCTGCTACAGTAAGAGATATGGCATCATTCTCCCAATCTGTTAAAAGGGAATATTGTTGCTTACTCGTCACAAAAAACAGTATTACAACCGAGGCATGTCGCCAAACTTATTGAGCTGCAGCATGAGCTACACTTAGCAGAAGACAATTTTCTGCCTATCTGATGACATCTGCAGATAAAAGGTTTAAAAAAAGCGAAGCAATTTTGAGTAAACTTTGATTCAAAGTTTGGAGAATTGAAGAATTATAGTTAATATTTGACGGCTAATTTAAAGGGAGCGGTAACACACCTTTTGTACAATTCAGCAAGATCTCTGGAAAGGGAACTGGTTTTGTTTTTCCCTTGTAATGTCTACATTAAAGGCCAAACAAGGTAAGGAATGAATGAACTTAAGAGCAGGTTTCATTTTTCTGATAAATGCGTAAAGAATTACAAACCTCGTTAGATTTCATAACCAGACAGTCTTCAGCAAGGTGTCCAGGTCTTTGACATTTCCAACTAACAAAACATTTTCAGAGTTTCAGATGCAAATAATCAGGCTGTGCTTCAAAGACGAAATTCTCAGCCATTCATAAAAGAGAAGTTTGACAAGATCTTTGGATAATTGACTCATAAATACAGCACTCATAAGCATACCATTCATAAGTACAAAGGTTAGATTTTTTACTGGACCAACGATTCCGATTGAAATCCCATGTGTCCTCTTCGATCTCAGACACGGGTAAGCTAAGTTTAAGTTCGGATGAGACAGCATCAGCTCTTTGGGTCCTCAAAGGTTCCTAATGTAGTTATTTGAAGGCTTCAGAACTATGAAAGCAGTATATTTTGATTGCTAAAGTTGAATTTGTGCATTGATTACCTTTGTAACGTTACTGAATTCTAAAAGCTCGCGTTTGCACTCCATGCTACAGACATCGTCATCGGTCTATCAAAAAGTACCAACACCATTGAAGGATTATCAAACTTAATGAAATAGAAAACAGAATTATGGAAAACTTCAAACTACACACAGGTCTTTAAATTTCTACCTCATTGCATATATATTCTCCGAATTTACCACAGATTACACAAACAGGTTCTCCAGCTAAAGGAAAACGTTGTTCACTTCTGCTCTTTACTCGATCAAGTTCATTTTCATAACCTAAAAGGTCAACATTAAAGAGTTGCCATAAACATAATCATACTATTTCAATCTCATAATGGAATTCATCAACTATCTCAGATTTTCATACTCATACTAGAACAATCTAATAAACTTTACTTCATTTGTGCAAAAGAAAATTAATAATATCAGGACACTAACCAGAATTTAGTGAATCTTGTTTTTCTTCACATTCTGAAGAACTACTTTCATCACCTAAATTATCATACAAAATAACTCAAATTAAGTTAATAAAGCATGAAAATGAAAACCATAGATTACAATTACATCAAATTTCATGAATTTGAACCATTCAAATTGCAGAAAAACTTACTGCCATATGCTACCAAATTCACAAGAGCAGAAGTAGAAGTTCCCTGAAACAAAGAGAAATTAAGAAAACAAAATCAATACTTGGAACAAACCCATTAAGAAAGAAACAAGCCAATTCAAAGATAATCTCAATTACCAGAACATCAGCAGATAATTCTTCATAAGATTTTGAAGAACAAGCTTCTTTCCTGCTCACACCAATATCAAACATATTTCAATCAAAACTGTTATTTTTTTTCCTTTAAAGAAAAGAGATTAATTACCTTATCTTCTGGATATAATCATGGTGAGACATAGGTCCATTTTCATCTTCAGCTTTTTCCAAAGAAGATAATTTTGGTTGAGAGTGGCGTTTTCGTTTTTGTTGGCGTTTGTTATTGGGTTGATGATGTTGATCTTCATCTTCATGTAGCTTTTCTACGATTGATGGAGCAGCACCAGTTGCAGCGTTGTAAGCTGAATCAGACCAAAATTAGCGAAAACTGAAAACTCAATGATACTTCAATGGAGAGAGAGAGAGAGAAAGGAGATTTTACGTAGTACGTACCTTTCAAGTTTTGAAGAACAGAGTTGAGACTAAAATCTTTCCTGTAAGCAATGGAAGGGTTCTTGTAAAAATTCGATCTCGTCGCCATTGGAGAAAGCCTGAGATCGAAAATTAAAATGAACAGAAGACGAGGAAGAAGACGCTGAAGTAATGGGCCCAGCCTAGCCCAAATAATGTTATGGGCTTTTACTGGATATCAAACTTTTTTTTTAGAAAATTACCAACTTTATATTTTTGTTTTCCAATAAATTATCTTATTGTTCATAAACATGATATAATTAATAGTTAATTATGAATTTTGTTATTATAGTAATTTTTACAGTATATCTTGGTTAGAAAGAAAGGAAATTTAGACAAAGTAATTAAAATCGAACTATTTTTATATTTTTATGGATTCATTATTTTTTCACACTTACACAGATTCTGTTTTTTTTTTTAGAAATTTTTTACTTTTTTTTTTTAAATAGAAAAACAAATTTCGTATTTTTGTAAAGAAATAAAATAATGTAAAAGAAATGTAAATTCTTAAAATATGTCTTTTTTTAAAGTATTTATGAAATAGTTCCTGAAACAAATATAGTTGGTTACAATTCAAAGAAAAAAGTTTACAATTTTGCAAAAATACATTATGTATTTATATATTTGTATATAAAGTAGGGGTGAATTCGTGCATAAATGTCACATTCGTGTCGTATTGAAGTTTTAATTTATTGAAAAACTGTCAATACAAACACCGAAACACGTCCCATGACATGAAAATATTATAAAATACTCACATGAACGCGACTTCATTAAATTTCGTGTCATATCGAACCCACAAAAGTTTATGTCGTGTTGATAGGTTATAAACTAAATTGTTACTTTTAGTATCATCATGTTGTTTGGAGTTCTTAAATTTACTTTAGATCGTTAACACAAATACAATTCGTGACACAAAAAATTAATAAAACATGAGCAAATTCAAATAATTTTTGAGTTGTGTCGAACCAATCTCGAATGTGTTCATGTCAAACACGAGTGTCTTGAATTGCCACCCTTTATAAACTATAAAGGATTTAAAACAACTTCCTATATATAAAAATATGTATATTGGTATAAAGTATGACAAATTGAAATAGAGCCAGGCATTTACACCAATAAACATGGGGACAAATTGTTAAGAACTTTTGTGGTAATTTTCAACAACTATTTTGTATTTTGGACTTTAACAACAAAGATTTTCCCCAAAGGTAAAAAATAAAAGAATACTATAATATATGTAAATTTGAATATTAAATATGAGTAATAATATGCCCATCAAACACATTCCCAATAATTCTTTCAAAAAAAAAAAAAAAAACACATCCCCAATAAAATTAAATTAAACTAATTGTATCCTTCATTTTTTTTTTTTAAAAAAAAACAATTATATCCCTTGATTTCAACGTTTTCACACCATCAATCTCATATCTTGGTTACCCTCTCAACAAAAAAAAATTAATAAAAATAAATAGCTATTACAACATTTCATGTTAATGATTGCATCTATATTCAACTCACTAATTGAATCCAATGTCTCAAACAACCTCTCTAAACCACAAATCATGTTATATTTTTCAACTCAATCATTCTCAATCACTTCAAGCTTAAGGAGTGTGTATATAAATTATTATATGTTATAATAATAATGATAAGTGTAAGTAAAAGTTATCTCTTGGTTCAAGTAGAGATAGTATTTTTTTTTCTGCATGTCCATGGAATTTTAAAAAATCGAAAATCTCATAGATAGATAGAGAGGTAGGAATTTATCGAACGAACCGCACGGAATTTCAATGAATTAGATTCACAAAAATTATTAACTCACTTTTCACTACAAAGTGAAGCTTTTGGTTCTCTGATTTTTATCCCATTCTATTTTAGTAGTTTGATCGTAAAAAAATTTTGTATCTGTATTTCCGGAATATGAGTGTGTGACTTGTTAGAATTGAACCTATGAATAGTACAGAGAGCGAGTCTGTCTAGCATTAACCTCCTGTTATAATCTCTTAGTCAGAGTTGACCTTAAGTTGAAATAGATAATAAACAAAAAAAAAAAAAAATTGGCCCTTAATATAAAGATAAATGGTATTTTTTATTTGGGCCCCTAAAATGAGTGGGCCCTAAGCGCGGACTTAGCCCGCCTATACCTACTGTCTAGGGCTGGCCCTGCTCTTAGTCGATTTCCGTGCTCAAAAATACATATTAGAATATTTGTTTTTAATTTTTTTTTATTGTAGTGTTCATTATATTTACAACATCATCCTTATAAAATTTTAATTTTTTTTTAATAATTTACAATACTAAAAATACGTTTGAAGTTTTTCAACACATATGGTAAATTGGAATATTAAGAATTATATTTTCGATACTGTAAACTATTCAAAAATTTTAAAAATTTACAAAAATAATACTATAACTATAACAAATACTAAAAAAAAATATTTCAACTAAGAGGTAAATTAACACACCTCTAATAAAAATGATGATGAAATCCCACTTTCATCATAATTAATTAATGTCAAAGGCAAATGAGATGTTATTATATTATAGCCTGGCTTAGCTCTATTGGTATCCAATTCCAAGGTTTGGCTCCTTTTAAAAAAGTTAGAAATACAATTAACAATGATAATGATTACGATCATAGCCATAGGATAGGATTCTCAAGTCTCAACCTTTGACAGAACCTAAATAAGAATTAAAGACTTTTTCTTTCAATAGTGATAATACTATTACAAGACATAGAAATTTTATAATTGTCAGCGCAATTGTCATCCATACCTAACACAATAATAGAGTAAAAATACATGTAGAAAAAATACTAATAAATGAGGTTTGGAACTAAAAAGCACCCAGCTTTGACTGCAACCACTCTCTGGAAATTCTTCATTGTAATTTTCTACTGAGAAAAAAGTTCAAAAGCCAGGCTTTTTAGACAAGAGTGGAGATTGGTTACAAGGGTTGATGTGTTTTTCTTTGTTTTGTGTCCTTATTTTCTTCTGCGAAGTTTTTTCTCATACTGAGAAAAAGGTTCAAAATCCTACCTTTTCAGACAAGAGTGGAGATTGGTCACAAGAGTTCATGTGATTTTCTCTTGTGAAGAATTCTCTCATAATTTTTAACTGAGAAAAGGATTCAACTTCAAAAAAAAAAAAAAGCCTTTTTAGAAGGGGGGTTATAAAAATGGGAGGAGCTGGATGCAGTGTAGATGGGAACTTGAATGACCAGAATTTCAGCACACCTATGCCATGGATTGGATTATACATAGCAGCAGCATCAGCAGCATGCCTTGTTGCCATGGCTTTAGACATAATCAATGGTTTGCGCTATAAAAAACTCTGGTTCCCCTGCAGATTCTTCTCCATAAATGCTACTTCACTCACCTTAATAGCAGCAGCAGTGAAGCTTTCTGTGGATCTAAACACTTCCATGCCGAGCCGAGGTGACCAGCTTGCCAAGCTCAGTAGCACTGTCTTTGTCTGCACTATAATGGGTAACTCTATGCCTTCACTTGGAACCATGGGAAATGAAGAAATATTCATGAACATCGTGGCTTTAGGAATACTAGTAATTACCCTTATAGTCAATATTTGCATACAGTTAGCTACTGGGGCAATCTTTGTTTTTTGGAAAGAACATGCTTGTGTTATGTTTATCATGCTTGTTTTGCTACTGCTATTGAGTTTTTCTGCTATAACAGTTCCCACCACTAAGCATTATCTTGAATATAAGTATAGTAAGAAGTATGAATTAGTACTTAAAGAAGATTCAAGTGAGAACAACATTTCATTAGTTTGTAAACTGAGGGAGAATTTGAGCAAGTATTGGATGATGTCATATAGCTCTAGTCCACAATTTGTGATGGGAAGGTCAGTGACTTGCACTGCTTCAGGGGCATTTTGTTTATTGAGTGCTGCAATTTTGGGAGAAGCCATGGTTAGATCTTTCTTTATGCCTTGGATGTTCAAGTTTTGTGATGGTCAATCTGATTATAAATGGTCAACTACTCTAGTTCTTGTAACACAGACTATTGCTGTTGGAGTTGGTACAATTGGCCCGGCTTGCAGATGGTTATTCGCCATTCGATTCAGGTGTCCATATAGGGGAAATAAAGGCACCAAAAGGGAATTCATAGTAGAAAAATACTGGATTCAGAGACTAGAAGAGATGAAAGGATGTCCCTTAACTTCTAAAATATTTAAGCTTCAAAACAGACATAGCAGGAGAGTTGTTCATGATGCTAAAAACCGAATCTTGGACTTGTGTATAGCAATGCAGAAGGGAATTGTTTTGGTGAGTAAGTGGATTCGATTCGTTTCGATTTTCTCTGCAAGTTACATCTTATTGTGCTGTGACTTATGTAAAAGTGTGTCAAGAAGTGTTGATTCAGAACAAGATTCTCAAAGGGAAAGAAGATTGAACCTAAGCCGCTTTGTTTTGCACCTAGAAGGCGAGGAAGCACTTGTTGATCTTATGATCTCACACAATTGTGATGCTACTAAGTACTGGTTTAAGCTAGGGAGAAAACAACAACCTCAGTATCTGAAAAAACTGTTGGAGAAATCTTCACAAGGTTTTAAAGCATTGGCTTATTTCGACAGTGAAAAAGTTCCTAGCTTGGGATATGAAAGGCCTCCTAATAGTTGGGCTATGCCTGTGGTGACACTAACAAGTATTGCCTTAGCACTTCCAAATATTGATCCCAACTCAATCAGAAACTTGAGATGTGGAGTGAATGAAGGCCTTAACTATGTGACAAATGTGGAGAAATACTTAGACACAAAAGCTGATAAGACCAACATCAAGAAAGCTGCAGCAGCTACTTGGACAGAAGTTGAGCTCTACCACAAATGGCTTGGAGTTGATCTTATAAAAATGTCACTTAATCAAGAGCTAACCCCAAATGAAGTGCTTGAACAACTATCCCAAATTGCTAGGACCAAGTTTTCTGAGTATGAGAAGCTAAATGAGGCTCATTCTTGCTTAAAGGACAATCCATTGAAATGGCCTTCCAAGTTATTAGCTGCAAATTCAATGTACAGAATAACCAAATCTCTTCAGCTAAGCTACCAAAGAAGTGACCAAACATCATCAGAGAGATTATTTGAAGCTATCACAGTTATGATCTCTGATATACTTGGTGCTTGTATGACTAACTTACAAGAAGTTATAACAGTCAAGTGTTTGAGCACTGCCATAGAAAAGAGAGAAGATAGTGTAAGGCAAGCAGTTTTTGCTCTTGGAAAAGTTGAAGAGATCTTAAAGATTATAGAACACAGACAAGTTCCAAACATGGTGGAAACTCATCAGAAGAGTTGCATAGATAAGTGGCGTTTATCATACTCTGAAAAGGGGTTATGGGAATCACAGAATGACAACCTGAAATCTGCTTCAAATGATGTCTACATAACCATGGAATTGGAAGACTAGACCAAGACCATTAAAAGGGTTGTTTTTTAGTATGTACATGTACATATATATATATATATGTTGAGTAAACTGCTAGCAAAATAAAAGAGGAACGATATTACCGAATGAAGAATTCTGGGTTGAGTCGCGGACTAAGTCGCTCTCTTTAAGACGTTCGCGGCACTGCCCAGGAGTGTGCAAGCAGTCGGAAATTGCCGGTCGTCCCCAGGATAAAACAGCCCAGTCGTTGTACTGTATCGGAACCCCACTGCACTGTAGAGCACCGTCGAATACACCCAAAAATTTGATATCGCAGATGGAATTTTAATTTTATGAAAAACTGTATTTTTCTGATACGAAAAAGAGATGTTTTCTTCCCATCAGTTCAATCGCATTATATAGGCGAATGGATTGAATAAACATAACGGGAAGAATAACGTTTTCTGAAGTGGGGTGAGTTGGTCCTTTGAACGTGTCCCATTAACTGATACGACTAAGTAATCAGTTTAATTAAACACGTTTCTTAATTAAATTAATAAATAAAAAAATAATTATTTTATTAAATAATTTTTCTGTAAAAAATAATATTGTGTCACACCACACCAACCAACCCAACCCGGCTCGGATCGGACGGACGGCGCGCGCGCGCGTGTGTGGTGGGTCAAGTGTGTGTGTCCTCACCCATTCGCACAAAACTGGGTACCCCTTGGGCCCAAACCCAAATGCCAAAGTTGCACTCTTTATACCCTTGTCAATGAGGGTTCATATCCCATGTGGGACTCTTTCCAACTCACACACACTAAGACACTTATATATTTTGTTAAAATATTCACAATATTTCCAACAATCCCCCACTTGAATTTTTTAAAAAATATTTCCATCTACTAGTATCATTCAACAATAAGATTGAGCATAAACAAAGGTATCTTTCGATTTGAACCTCTGCGTAGTGAATACGATTTAGATTTTACTAGAGTGACCGTAGTCTTGAACTCTATCTCTAACATTGTACCACGCAACAACCTTTTCAAGGGTGTAATCAAAAGCCCGTGCGTTAATGGCCATGCACGTCTATCCCAGTATAGTGAACGCTCTAGAAATTTTGCCCAAAATTTCATAGGAAGCGGCCCCACTCCCACATTCACATAGGTGAGTCTATCAAGAGTACTCCCGTAGCTCGGTACTCCACTCCACTTGGAGTATAGATCTCATTAAGAGTTTCTATTAACTCAACCTTAAATCGCTTCAGGAATTCATGCTTCTCTTTTCGTATAATTATAGCATGATCTCACTTTTATCACTTCATAACTTGTTATTACCCATTGAACCTATTTCTTGGGATCTCCAATATAGGTCGGGTTGCCATTATGAGTGATTCATCAATCTAAGGGCAACAGTCCCATTCCTTTCGATGTTTTAAGGACTTTCTCTCTAGCTAAGCCTTTCGTCAAAGGATCAGCCAAGTTATCATCAGTGCGTACATGATCCATTCTAACAGCTCCTGTTGAGAGAAACTCTCTAACAGTGCTGTGCTTACGACGTATTTGTCGTCTCTTACCGTTGTAGTAACGGTTACGTACTTTTGCAATAGCCGCGTACTATCGCAATGGATCAACACAAATTTGGAATAGGTTTTTCCCATAAAGGAATCTCGGTAGCGGGCTTCTCGGCCAACCTCCGCTTCTTCACTAGCAAGATAGCGCTATCATTTCGTACTCCATTGTAGATTGAGCCTGTAATAGTCTGTTTCTTAGATTTCCATGAAACGGCTCCACCGCCTATGCTAAAAATATAGCCACCGGTTGCCTTGGAGTCATCTCGATAAAGTGTTCCGATCGGCATCCTTTGTACCCCTCAAGTACAGCTGGAAACTTTTGATAATGTAATCCAAGAGTCAATGTTCTTTTGAGGTATCTCATGACCCTCTCTATAGCATTCCAATGCTCTGCACTAGGTCTACTAGTAAACCTGCATAGTAATCCCACGACATAGGCAATGTCGGGTCTAGTACAATCAGTGGCATACCGAAGATCGCCAATGATGCTCGCATATTCGCATTGCCTTACACCATCACCGTTGTTCTTAAATAATTTTACACCGGGATCATATGGTGTACAAGCAGTGTTTACGAAGAAGTAATTATATTTCTTTAAGATCTTCTCAATGTAGTGAGATTGATCCAAAGAAATTCCCTTTTCAGTCCTAGTGATCTGTATACCAAGGATTACATTCGCTTCACCTAGATCTTTCATGTCAAAATTTTCACATAACAAAGATTTCACATTGTTCACGACATGAATATTAGATCCAAAAATTAGCAAGTCATCCACATATAAACAAATAATGGTACACACATTATTTTCAGATTTATAGTAAATGCATTTGTCACTTTCATTTACTTTAAAGCCATGTGAGATGACAAGATTATCAAATTTTTCATGCCATTGCTTAGGTGCCTGTTTCAAACCATACAAAGATTTATCTAATTTACACACTTTATGTTCTTGACCAGGAACAACAAAACCTTCAGGTTGGTCCATGTAAATCTCTTCTTCTAATTCACCATTCAAGAAAGCAGTTTTAACATCCATTTGGTGCACAACAAGATTATGAATAGCAGCAAGAGCAAAAAGCACACGAATAGATGTAATTCTAGTAACAGGTGAAAATGTATCAAAGAAATCTACATTTTCTCTTTGTCTAAACCCTTTGGCAACAAGTCGTGCCTTGTACTTTTCAACAGTACCATCGGGTCTTAATTTCTTTTTAAGAATCCACTTACAACCTATTGTCTTACAACCTGGTGGTAACACAACTAAATGCCAAGTTCCATTTGACTCAAGAGAGTCCATTTCATCATTAATAGCTTCATTCCATAAATCAGCATCTAGTGAAGTCAAGGCTTCTTGGAGGTTAGAAGGATCCTCCTCTAAAGTATATGCACAAAAATCAGAACCAAAATCTTTGGTAATTCTAGCTCTTTTACTTCTTCTAGGTTCAGTTTCTATACCCTTTTCATGCTCATTATCCCTAAAAGCAGTCATGTTACTAGATGATGCACCCCCACTATTTCTCAATTTAAATGGAAATCTATGTTCGAAAAAATCAGCATCATTAGATTCCAAAATAGTATGCGCTTTTAAATCATAAAATCTATATGCTTTACTATTAACAGCATATCCAATAAAAACACATTCATATGCTCTACTAGCCAATTTAATTCTCTTAGGATCAGGAATTCTAACATATGCCAAACAACCCCAAGTTTTAAAATATGAGATATTGGGTTGTTTATTTTTCAAACTTTCATATGGAGAAATTTTCCTTTTAGATTTAGGAACTCTATTAAGCACATAACATACAGTTAATAAAATTTCTCCCCACCAATGAGAAGCAGCACCCGAATTCAATAAAATAGCAACAACAGATTCAGTAAGAGTTCTATTTTTTCTTTCAGCTTTGCCATTCATTTCAGGTGAATAAGGTGCAGTCTTATCGTGTATGATTCCATGTGAGTTATAAAATTCAATAAACGCAGTAGAATCATATTCAGTGCCTCTATCGCTACGAAACTTCTTGATTTTTCTACTAAGTTGATTTTCAATTTCAGCCACAAAAATCTTAAACATATCAAGAGCTTCACTTTTATTTTTCATTAAATACACATAGGTAAAGTCAGAACAATCATCAATAAAAGTGATAAAGTAGCGTTTACCATTTCTAGTCAAAGTTCCATCAAGTTCACAAATATCAGAATGGATTAAATCTAGAGGCTCGGTTTCTTTTTCTAACACAGATTTATGTGGTGTTTTAGTAATCTTGGCTTGGCTACAAAATTCGCATTTTTCAAAGTCATTTAAAGATAATTTAGGAATTAGGCCTAAACTACTCATGTTCTTGATTATGCGTTTATTTACGTGACAAAGTCTAGCATGCCAAGTATTAAAAGAACACAACATATAAGCAGAAGCATTAACTTTATTGACTTGAACATTCAATTTAAACATTCCCTCAGTTGCATACCCCTTCCCCACAAATATCCCATTCTTAGTTAAAGTAAACAAATCAGCTCCTATAGTCTGAGTGAACCCCGCCTTGTTGAGAAGGTAGCCCGAGACCAAATTCTTCCTCATCTCTGGAGTGTGCATCACATCTTTTAGAATCACAGTTCTTCCAGAGGTGAAGTTCAATTCCACATTTCCAGTACCAGCAACTATAGTGGTGTGGGAGTCACCCAACAACACTTTCTGATCCTCAGTAGCAGCAACATATGTTTTAAACATATTTCTATCATAGCAGACATGGCGAGAAGCGCCGCATCTACCCACCACCCTTCGGATCCACCAATAAGGTTGATCTCTCGAAATCATAGCCGTAAAAGGCGGCTCTTGTCGGAGTTAGCACTGCGGAGCAGAACTAGGCCTGTTCTTACACTTTCGTGCCATATGACCTGGCTTGTTACAGTTGTAACACATGAACAAACCAGAGTCATTTCTATTAGGGGGTGGTTGCTGCCTGTTATTATGGTTCCTTTGATGGTTCCAATTCTGATTGTTGTTATTGGTTCGAGGTTGATTGTTGCGGTTTGGATTCGCTTTGCGATTCTGATTCTTAAAGTTTTTCCCATTGGGTTTCGTAACGAGTGGATCTTTTATTAGTGTTGTTGTTGTTTCCAACAACAAGCACCTCTTCCTTTTGGTCTTGTTTTCGAGCTTCCTCCTCAATTCGAAGACGAGTGATCAGACTTTCCAACGAAAACTCTTTTGTTTTATGCCTGAGAGTATTTTTAAAATCTTTCCACGAAGGGGGTAATTTATCAATCATAACAGCAACTTGAAATTGTTCATCAATAGTCATACCTTCAGAAAGAATTTCGTGAGCTATTTTCTGAAGCTCGTGAGACTGAGCTTCGACTGATTTATCATCGGTCATTTGAAACTTCAAGTAGCGGCTGACAGCGTATTTCTTTGTTCCCGCCTCCTCGGTGTCATATTTTTTCTGTAATGCTTCCCATATCTCCTTGGCAGATTTGTCAGAATTATAATAATCATACAAATCATCAGACAAACCATTCAAAATAAAATTCTTACACAGAAAATCATTCTCTACCCAGGAGTCCCTTTCCTTAACCTGCGATTCGTACTTCTCGACTTCATCCTTCTTCTCGGCAGGAGGTGGAGTCTCAGAAACAACTGGTTTCAAAACAGTAAGCACATACGCAACTTTTTTCATGGTCAGAAAGAACAACATCTTCTGTCTCCAACGTTTAAAGTGCAAACCCTCAAAACGAAAAGGCTTGTTAATATCAGCAGTAGAACCAGAACATTCATCGGTAGTAGTCATAGCAGAAAGAACGTCTTAAAATTGTTGAGTAAACTGCTAGCAAAATAAAAGAGGAACGATATTACCGAATGAAGAATTCTGGGTTGAGTCGCGGACTAAGTCGCTCTCTTTAAGACGTTCGCGGCACTGCCCAGGAGTGTGCAAGCAGTCGGAAATTGCCGGTCGTCCCCAGGATAAAACAGCCCAGTCGTTGTACTGTATCGGAACCCCACTGCACTGTAGAGCACCGTCGAATACACCCAAAAATTTGATATCGCAGATGGAATTTTAATTTTATGAAAAACTGTATTTTTCTGATACGAAAAAGAGATGTTTTCTTCCCATCAGTTCAATCGCATTATATAGGCGAATGGATTGAATAAACATAACGGGAAGAATAACGTTTTCTGAAGTGGGGTGAGTTGGTCCTTTGAACGTGTCCCATTAACTGATACGACTAAGTAATCAGTTTAATTAAACACGTTTCTTAATTAAATTAATAAATAAAAAAATAATTATTTTATTAAATAATTTTTCTGTAAAAAATAATATTGTGTCACACCACACCAACCAACCCAACCCGGCTCGGATCGGACGGACGGCGCGCGCGCGCGTGTGTGGTGGGTCAAGTGTGTGTGTCCTCACCCATTCGCACAAAACTGGGTACCCCTTGGGGCCCAAACCCAAATGCCAAAGTTGCACTCTTTATACCCTTGTCAATGAGGGTTCATATCCCATGTGGGACTCTTTCCAACTCACACACACTAAGACACTTATATATTTTGTTAAAATATTCACAATATTTCCAACAATATATATATAAATCTTAAAAGGGTTGTTTTGTGGTAATCTCAAAAGACAAAAATGTGTATACATTTAAAGTTTCTAACTTTGCATTTGGAACAAAATATGAAATTGAATTGGGGTTTTTATACCCTTTAACAGAAAAAATAAAAAAGACAATAACTTTAGATTACAAAATGGAAAAAAGAAAACTAATTGTCTTCGTAGTCGTCTGTTTTGTTCTTGGGCTTTCGGTAATTTTCTTCGATGTGTTTGGCGAATAAGAGAGCAGTGTCTGAGAGTTTCTTGATGTTGGGGACGTTGTAGTTTTGAGCTATGTATATTCCGAATACAGTCGCCGACATGAACGTAAAGGCACTCTTTATAATACCCATTTCTTCTTCTTCTTCAATCTCTGAATCTGATCTCTGATCTCTGCGCTTTCTTTCTTTCTTTCTATCGATTTCGATTGACTTCTTTCCCACGAGACTCTTCAAAATGAGTCCTTTTTTTTTTGTGAAAAAGGTCTTATCTTTTGTGTATCTTGCTATCTGGTCCCCAATGTTTTATTTTCTTGCAAATGGGTCTATGTATGTGTATTGACTATTGAGGTTGAGGGCCATCTTGTAAGGCTTAAGGCAAAATATAAATTAGACATTTTTGATTTATCAAGGTTTATTAAAATTTTATTAAGATTTTTATTTTTTATATTAATTTCTATTATTTTTCACATATTTTATTAATAATTATCGGAGGACTAATTTTTTTCTTCACAAACTTTAATTTATTTATAAAAATAAAAAATAAATTAATAGTCATAAAACTAATTAGAATAAAATAAATATAATTATAATGGAACATTATGATATTATATTAAATTTATTTTATATATAAGATTTCTTATTAAAAAATCATTAATTATTAATTAATAGCTATGGAAATTTAGATTTAAAATTAATTGAATTGTAACGTTCGTAGTGAATATTAATATTCAAACTAATTAATGAAGATTTTTTTTCTTTTAAAAATATATGAAATATATATTTTAATGTATATCATCCATATTATAAAAAAAAATAATGTATATTACCCTTAAAATATAGGCCTTAAATTTTGTAAACTTTAAACGATTGCTTAAGTTGTCTTATGGTTAAGTCGACCCTGAGTGTATTTTATTCTTTATATTTTGTCAGGGTGCCAATTTTGGGTATTCTTTTTTGTAAATACTATTTTAATATTTTGTTTTGTAAAAGTTATAGATGTAGCTCTTTATTTTGTTAAAAAATAACTTTAATCATGTATTTTTCAAAATAATATAAAATAGTACATTGAGTTCAATTTTTGTCAAAATATAACATAATAATATCCTAACTTTGAAGTGTTATAGTCGACTTAGTTACATTTTCTTTGAAAAATTTACATGGTATACTAACTTTTGCTATTTTTTTACAAAAATACTGTCAGGCGGTATTTTTTACTTTTCTACTATGTTTTTTTATAAGTTTCATACTGCAGTATACTGTGTTAAGTTTTCACTGGTTTTCTATTGGTGTTAAGTTGTATACTGCAGTATACGGTATTTTTTACACAGTTGTTTTTAGTTGTTCTGTTTTGTGTTCTACACAACATTTTTGAAAATATTTCCGTGTGACAGTATTTTTATAAAACTTATCCCAAATTCTAGTATTTTTGTAAGTTTCCTTTTTTTGTGTGTGTTCGTGCTACAATCTAATTTTGGGTTTGTAGCATTATACAAAATTGACATAGTTACAACTTCTACTATAAGTCCAATAAGACACAAATTATCAAGTGTTTATTCACAAATGCAACAAAAAGTAGGCTCAACCCATGGATAATTATGGGTTAATCATCTTCCAATAAAATTTAGAAATAACAAACTCATTATTCTCAATAGAAACAAGAAACACAAATTAATTAGATCCCTAACAATAAATGTAAAGAAAATCACAAAACAAGGGATCAATAAACAAATGATAATAGCAATTTGAATATTGTCCAAACCAACCATACCTGAAAACACAGCTGCTAATCCTAACGATAACAACAGAAAACTGTAGGTGATAAGCACCATTATTTTGTAACTAATAAAAATCAGAAATTAACATAAAACAATAGTAAAATTAAAAATTAGACAACCACCTCCCAAGCCCTCAAACACCAAAAGCCCATTCTATTTCAAAAGCCCATGAAGACAAAAAAAAAATAGCAAACATAACAAAACTCTAGATTGTACTTTACAATGTAATTCTACAATTGTTTATCTCGAAATTTCACAGGTATAATATTGAATTTATGATGAGTGAAGTAGTTATTAACTTGACAAAGATTTTTATTAGAGACTAGGCACATGATTTAAGTCATTTGGAGTGTCTTTGACACATATTGGTGGAAACATGCAATGAAGGGTAGCTCAAGCTATGAGGCTTGACATAGTGACAGCTTTAGGTATCTTTAACTTAGAGCCAAACATAAAAATTTGTAGATTTCGTTCTTTACTTTCCAAAACATCTTGAATTGTTCAATTTTGAATTATATTGTGCAAGTTATGACCAAAATATTAATAGAGTACACGACAGGAAATCACCCACTCGCCCAAGTGCTTAAGCTCGCCCCAAGGATTTCCCCACTCGCCCAAGAGATGTAGGGCACATTGGGACTCACCCAAGGGCTCCATGCCTTGCTAAGGGGCTCTATGTCATACCAAGGGGCTTCAAGCATCACCTAACTAGGGGTTCCATGTCTCGCCAACAGGCGAGACCTTCCATGGCTCGCTCCTCACCACTCATCATAGGGTGTCCCTCTCCAACTGGGCTTCACATCCCTGCCCTAAGTATTAAAAAATGAGTAAATTATGCAGTATTTTTTATGTACTTTATAATACATTATGAATTGTATTAAAATTACTATTTATAAGTTAAAGAAGAGATTGGGTAGGATTTGATGATGATGACAAATAAGCACTTTAATTCCCCAATTAAGTTCCACTCACAAATCACAATCCCTAACAATATGTATATACATAAAATCTCTCAATAATATTAATTATATAAGAAATGATATAATTAAGTGGGTAGATTAGATGTTATAGCAACATCATTAAAACTTTCCATGGGGACAGTTTTTCTTAATAAATAGTACTACATAACCACCTTTTCTCTAAAGCATATAACTTACAACATATATAACATAAATATCAACTTTATATCAATCTGTATATATCTTTGTGTGACAAGTTTGGCAAAAGTATCATCATATTGTCTTTCAATATCACTCCACATATATTATTAATCCATTATATATCTACTATATAACTAACACATATATAATAATAATTATAATATATATTATTACTCATGATTTGAAGGAATCAATCTATATATTATTTCATGTTTAGTATTCAGTTAATAGATTGACTCGTAATTTTGTTAAAACTTTCTTGTTCAAATGGGGTATTAAAAAAAAGAAGATATTTTTACTAAATTTATGTCTATAATATTAGATGATTTTTCTTCTTAATAAAGTTTCTAATAAATATATATATTATCTCATCATTTTGTTCACGCAAGAAAATATTAGAGTACGTATATTATATTATTTTTAATTAACTATATTATATAAATATGTAAAATTAATAGATATTATTATTTTATGGTTTTTAAGTTTAATTATTGATGAAAAGTAACAAAATAACCAAACATGCCAACGGTGATTTATGTACTTTTGACTATCAATAATATATTATAAATAAATTAATAATTAATTAATTAATAATCGAGTCGTGATTTAGAATTAAGATCTCTTTGATAGTAATTTCTATTCATTATAAGTGTACCACCTAATTAAGCACTGCCCAAGTTCAATCCCCATCTAATTAAGTAATTAATTAATTAAACAATAATTAAAAAACATGTATATATTTAGATTAATTAACCCCATAATTAATTATATTATTAATTAATTAATAGAGAAACATTGCACTTGGAACACAAACATTCATTTTTGGATCTCATTATTATTATGATTAAGATTGATCAAAACAAGATGTGTAGATCATAGAGAGACTTTTAATTAAATAATTACTATTTATAAATAAATAATTATAAACTTGACAAGGTTTTATTGTCAACTATAAGACTGAAACTACCCTAATCATTACTTATTTTTAGTTCAAAAATGTGTATATTTGTTCAAATTAAGTAATTAATTAACACTAACGTGATATATCTTAATAAGATAGTCAACTGTTTTTTTTTTCATCTATAGTATTTCAAAAATTAATTGGTTTCTCTTTACAAAATAAAAATATAAAATAATAAAACTTTTTTGTAATAATCTTGTATTATCGTTCTAAACCAAGCTCTAATCTTACTCTTGAAAATTGAAACAATTAATTTCATAAATTTTCTTTGACTTACACCAACAAATAATTCAAAATACTCACACTTTTACAAAAGAGAACCAAGTCAAATAGTAAAAAATTTAAAATATTTATTTTCTTACACTATTTTACAAACTACCTCGTGTGTATTTTACATATATATTAAACGATAAATATTATTTTGGATTGTAAAAAAATATGAATCTATTTTATTAAATAATAATTAATTAAATTTTGTGTTGTTCAAAATAATATAAGTTTGATTATATCACACTTTCAAATTAAATTATTATTAAGTTATAATTAATATAACAAAAATTAAAGTCATTATTTATTTTATACCACTTTGAACAAATTTAAAACTTTTACAAAATAGGTACAATAAAATTTAAAATATTACTACCTTACATTAAATATAATTTTTGACTATTTTTAAATATAATTCATAATAGATATATAAACAGTTTTGTTATATAATACTTTTAAAATTAGATTATTATTAAAATTTATTTTCACAAAAAATTAATTTAGACTCCTATTTGTATCATTTTGAAAAAAAATAAATATTTATTTTATTATTTAACAAAATAAAAAATCTATAATTAATAATTTTTGTAAAATATAAAATACAAAATAATATTTACTCTATAATATATGTTAATTTGATTTAGTATTTCTCAAAAGACAATATATTTTTTCTTTGGATAGAGAAGCACCTTATTCAAAAGACAAAGTAATATATGCATGGTCAATATAGTAGAAAATGACGTGTCATATACAGAAAATATCTATCGTACACGTGGCATGATGATGAGGATGATTGAGTGGTGGATGGTGTCCCACCCACATAAAAAGGGACCCAAAGAGATCTCATGTCGTTTTCGTCCCATTCTGCACTCTATACCATACCCTATAATATATGGGAAGACTTGTCCCTTTCCACTTCACTTGACATGAGCCCACTACTCACTCACTCAAGGGCATTTTCGTAATATTACAACCCCATCTAATATACACAACACACACATATATTCCTCAAAAAATTAAATTATTTTTATTCTAAAAACACTACTATACCAAATTAGGTTCTTAATAGTAGAGAAAGAGAATATTAGGTTGCAATTAATATTTGTAATATGACATCATTTATGTATGATAAATTTAATTATATATTTCGAATGCATTTATAATAGATTTTGATTATTTAAGTAGTGTCACTTGATTCGAGTTACAGATTACTTAACCAATTTGGATGAATGTATCAAAATTTTATGTGATTAGTTTTACATTGATAATTGTAAGGTTATAATTCAAATGAAATTTATCATATCATAAAGCTAAAGCCAAAACCTACAACCTAATGAAAATGAGAGGAAATAAAAAATCAAAAGAACACATATCTATAATGTGTAGGAAGAAAAAAAGACCTTACCAAAAATAAATTTAACCTTGAAATGTGATGGGTTAGGAGAGCCCACCTTACCAAAAATAATTCATTTAAAAACACCTATATTAGTAAAAACAATATAAAGAGAGCCTCAAAACTCCAATACAAAATATGCCTAAAAAGTTCACATGAAGACCTACTTACTCTATTCTACTACCACTAGACTTTGACTCTACTATATCAATCAAATATACATATATATCATAGCTATATAATAGGCTACGTAATAGTCTTTCGGATCACAAAAATTATAAAATTTTTAAAATAGTACCTTCAAACACAATTTTTGATAATATTGTTTTAAAAAAATATAATAAAGATATAGAAAATATAATTACTATATTATTAAAATATAATATTTAATTTATCATTTAATAAAATAGAAATTTAGAATATCTAAAATAATATGTATCCCAATATAATATAGTATATAGTGTGATAGTTTAGAATGTACCATATAACACATGATCTCCACCCATTATTTTCTAGACCTACTACTCTTACCTATCATAAGTAACTTTCTCACTCATATCAAATATATTTTTTTTTTCTATATATATAAATTTTTCATGAAAATGAAATAAAAGAAAAACAAAATAATAATAAAAGAAATGTTGAAAAATTCCAAAAGTGATGAGATTGTGCACCCCAATAGGTTGGGTTGGGTTGGGTTTTGGACCACAGCCGCACCCAAAAAAAACCCATATATAAGTGGCTCACAGCTTACATGCACTGTATATGGGTCTTATTTTTCCTAATATTTATTTTTTTATAAATTAATTAAGAAAATAAAAAGCTCATGGACTGAATTTTTTTTGGGACAAAATAAAGTATTTATTATTCAATTAAGGTTGATAATGATAACTATAATTGTAAAAACGTGTAAAATTATGTTAATCCAATCCTAATCAATCTCATACTTTTGAGACTGAAATAATGTCATATTTGTCTATATATTACTATTAATATCAAGTAATAATCTTCATTGAAATAATTAAAATATGTGTCAAAATGACTGGTTATGTTTTTTTTTCTTTTATAATAATTATTATTATTATTAAGAATAATTTATAGCGTAAATACTTAATTTAATTTTTAGTTTGTAAATAAATATTTAAATTTAATTTTTAACAGTAATATTATTTAAATTATATTTTTAAAATTTTCATAAGTACTTGCCATTCATCTATCATTTTTTATAAGTATATTTAAATTTAATTATAAATAAAAAATAAAATTTAATAAACTTTCAAAAATATAAGTTATGTATTATTAGTATAAAAATGAAACTTAAATATTTATTAATTATTTTTTTAACATATGTAAAAAAACATTTGATTTGGAAGATATGTTTTTGTGTGTGCCCCAATTAAATTTTTTGAAAGTGATTCGGATTGTACGAACATGCAACTAATGACCTAGCTTTTTTTTGCCTATGTAAATGAGCCATCTTTATGTCTGATCAAAGTTTTGTAAATTTTAATTTAATTAATAATTAATTAATTATTATAATGATAATCACTTCCCTCCAAGTTCCAATGCCCCCTTCACTACATAACATCCTTATATAAGAAAACTTAAATAATAATAATAATAATAATAATAATAATAATAATAATAATAATTTAGAATTAGAACTACTATACTATAGTATAGTTTTTAAAGAATTACAAAACAAAATCTACACAATATCTTGTGATTGTATTATAATATTATAACTTACTTACAATACATCTGTAAAACACAGCCTTTTCATAATCAACTTGATTATTATAATCTAATATTTATTATTGAGCTTCTTCACTAAGGATTATTATAGGAATTCGTTTTCAACCATATCCACATTTTTTATTACTATTATTTATTTTTTAGCTAACAATATATATTATTATTTTAGTTTTATGATTGTAATTACAATAAATTTTATATATACATTTTTTGTTTTACTTTAAGATAACTAAGATTAAATAATATTTATACTTTTGACAATATTGAAAATTTGAAACCCAAAAAACTTATAAAACTGAATGAATGTTGTGAAAATGTATAATTTACTATTGTAGTTGTGTCATATTTTTTTAACAAAATTTACATAAACTGGTAATATGAAAACACAAAAAACAAAAAAAACTTAAAAAAATTAATTTTTTTTTTGTTTTATATATTTATAAAATTATCCCATATATTTATGTGATAATTTTATCTTCTTTATATTAACCTCTTATGAGAATGCAATGATAATAATAAGAAGAAAATAGGTTAATTAATTAATTATTTTAATTAAAAGCTTAAAAAAAGATATTAAAAATAAATAAAATAAAATAAAGTAATCAAGTGGAGGTTGAATAAAACATGGGCCATGTGGATTGATTAGTAGATGTCTACAAAGTAGAAAGCAATTAGAGAAATAATAATAAAAAAAATAGTATTTTTTTTTATCAAATTCAATGAGCTACATGACAAGTATTTGTAGAGCTGTATCTATACACATATTATAAATTTAATTAATTAAATATTAATGTAAATGAAAACATATTTCTTTGTTTAGTTCACACTTTAAAGTTTTTAATTAAAAATAAATCTTGCTTTTCAAACAAATATGAGAATGACGCGTTACGTGTTTGGTGTTATACATGCAAAGAAAGAAAGAGAATTTTCAGACAAAATATGACACATTTCTACTATACCATGTTATAGAGTTTTTCATTATTGGAACTTAACTAGTTTAGTTTAGTTTATTTATTTAGTGTCATCATCTACTCTTTTCTGTCTTTTTCTTAATCTATTATATGTATATAATATGTATGTGAGTTTACAAATTTACCACATGAAAAGGAGATTATTATAATAATAAGGTTAATCAACCAAGTTAATTGATGTTTTTGGCTTCTACACATTGAAAAAAAAAACATGCAAAATTAAACTCTTCAATCAAATCATCAATACTTTAAAACAAAACAACAACAAATAAAAAACCTCAAAAACATAATAAGAAGATATCTACTACTCATGTTGTTGTGTTGTGTTGTGTTTGTGGGGTTTCTATTAGGCATGTGGCAAAACATTTGTCTACATTGGTGGATGGTATCAACTTTTGACTATAGAGATAATATATTAGCTAGGAACAAAACAAGGCAACCTTAACTAATAATAACAACATTCATGGCCAAAATAATAACAAGGAACAACTTCAATTTTCCTAAGTAAAATATACTTTCTGAGAACAAAATAAGGCAACCTTAACTACAAATAAGATCATTCATGGCCAAAATAAGATGGGAAAAACTTCAATTTTTCTAAGTAAAATAACGTCCTGTTTGGTTGAGCTTCTACTTTCTGGGAACAAAACAAGGTAACCTTAACTAATAATAAGATCATTCGTGGCCAAAATAAGAGGGAACAACTTCAATTTTCCTAAGTAAACTACAGCCATGTTTGGCCAAGCTTCAAGAAAGCTAGTGAAACTCACTGATTACGGTTGTAACACAAGTGTTTTTGAAGCTTCAGAAGCCTGAAAACAGCTTTTAAAACCCTAAACAAAACTACTTCTCTAGTGCAAATATAGGAATTTGAATCCACTAAGTAAGAAAATCAAAACAATGCATCATCTTTTTCTTCTTCTTCTCACCATAACAATATCAACATATGAAATAATATTACCAATAATATGCAAAACAACATAGATTGAAGATAATAAATAGATAGACAGATGATGATAATAATAATAATAATCATGACAATTTTCACAAAGATTGAAGATGTCATAACAAAGGTTGCGAAGAACAGAGTTTTCATTTTCCTTAAAAACAATTTATTTTGACTTAAATATCAAGAGTAGAATAAGTTTGGAACCTCTCTGGTGTTTGCAACTCTGTTCATCATTCCAATTGGTAATAATAAATCTTGTTTCATCAGCATCTCCAAGCCGAAACCGAGATCAATTCCCTACGCTGCCAGTAAAGAGAAAGCGAAGCTTGGCGCTTATCCACATGAAATCCCCTCACAGGAGTTCTTTTCACTACACATTCGGCCTGTGTTTCGGTGAAGTTACTAAATGTCACGGGTGTGTAGCCAGCTGAGGCGAATAGCGTCTTCCAAAGGGGCATTTTGTCCGGGGCTCTAAGGCGCCCGAGCACTGAGCTCTCGATTTTCGGTTGAAGTAAGAACTTTTCAATCTTGTTAACTGCATCTGAAGCCACATTAACAGCATCCAATGACTCCAATAGGTTAATGTAGGAATGGAGGGCTTGCAGGATGTGTTGTGGGAATGGAAGATCGCTCCTATCGCAGCCTCGGTCCAATGACACTACAATTTTCGGGGAAAGTTGTTTAACAAAACGGAGGAGATTAGGCAATGCTGCTGGTTGGTTTGAGGCAGACCAAATGGGAAAGTTCACAGCAACAACCTCGCCCTGGTCTCGAAAAAATGGCATTGAGTAAGAGGTTTGTTCTAGTGAATCAAAGTTAACAACTTCGAGCTCGAAAGCAACACCAATCTCGTTGGCGAATTGAGCTAGATTGTCGCGCATTAGCGCTAGCTCGACCGGGTGGTGCGTTGAGGGCGAAGCAAATGCAGTGATTTTCAATGAAGGAGGTCCTCTGTTCCTAACAGGAAGCTCCTGCATAAAAGAAGCCCATTGAGCACCAAAACCTATATCGAAATCGACAATGTGAATCCGATCAGCACTGTCTAAGGCCTCAAGGAGAGCTTGGTTGGAAGTGAAGTTGACAAACTGTATTAAAGGTGAAATTTCAGAGAAAACTTTGTAAGCTCCCATCTTGAAAATGACATCAAAAGGTGATGGACACTTAGGAGGAATAGTGTTATTGTTGTTGTTGTTGTTCAAGATGAGCAAATTCAGTGCCTCCTTGAAGTAGAAAGCAGCCCTATGAAGGGGCTTTCCAACAGGAGAGAGCTGGTGATTGAGCCGCGCCAATATCCCTTGCGCGTGTGTGAAATTCCCAGTCCCTATTAACTCGGCGGCCTTATAGAGCTGGTCCAGCAAAGCATGTTGATGTTGTTGAAGCTGCTGCTGTTGCTGTTGCTGTTGCTGGTTGTTGTTTTCGAGCACCACTTTCTGCATCAATGGCTTCTGCTGAGGAAGAAACTGAGGATAACCCAGTTGTTGTTGTTGTTGTTGCTTCCTTAGTAGAAACTCGTTACCTGGGATCTGAGATGTTGGGTCTGCACTGCCAGAGTTGTGGCGCTTGGGTTGGGGATGATGATGATGTTGATGAAGCTGTTGTTCTAATGGTTGAAAAAAGTTTGGATTTTGAGTGTAGAACTGAGTAGTACTGGCCTGTTGTTGCTGCTGCTGCTGATGATGTTGTTGGTTTATTAACGTTTGTGGATTCAAAATCTGTGGCTTCTCATCTGAATAAATCATTCCATGAGGCAAAGAAACAGGAAGAGGAAGACTATTATTATGAATCCCAGAATTTGAGTAAATGGGGTTTTGTATACCAATTGAACCAATCTTCTCACTACCAACATTGTTGCAGTCATTGTTTACAAACACAGAACCAGAAAAACCCAAACTTGGATTAATCCCAGCCATAAGATGGTCAAAGCCCGGACCTTGATCAACGATTCCCAAGCCAACACCGGCATTGCCATCAAACTCAAGAAGTTGTTTGAGTCCAAAAGAAGAAGGGTCTTCCATATCCCCAGCGATCCACCTGAGAAGTGAGTGGTCTTGTCCTCCTCCCGATGGTGGAGAATCTCCGGCCACCACTCCTCCCGCTGTTTCTGACAACATGTTCTCCCAATCCTCTAACCCAACAACAAGCCCACATCTTTCGCCCAAAACTGACCCCCCAACCTCAACCCCAACCCCAGCTTGAATCCACTCGTCTTTGCCGGAAGTAGCAGACTCAGGCGGAAGAACGTGCGCCACACCTCCCGTGTTGTTGTTGTTGTTGTTGTTGTCTGTATCGCCACCTCCCCCACCACCGAAAGACGAAGAGAGAGTCGATGCCGCCGATGTGGGAGGGCTCGGGCTTCTTCTCATGTGAAAATCATAAGTGGGGTTTCTTCTTCTTCTTCGATTCTTTCTTTCCAAATCGAAACAAAACCCTCCAATTTCTGATACCCCTTTTCCTCTCTTTCCGACCAAACCCACCAAAGATTCAAACTTTCTTAGCTAACTGAAGTGGGTTTTGAGGATTTTTCCTAAAGCAATAAACTTTTTAGTTAAAAATTTAAAAATCAATAATTAATACTCATAACCATCAAGAATGAAGAAGAGAAGCTTCATCAAAATCACCATCGTTCCTCGCATGCCATACTTGCCTGAATCAACTCATTTCAACTCCATTTCTTTCTTTCTCTCTCTCACTCTCTGTCTTTCTTTCTTGGCTCTGGTTTTTCTTGTAATATGTATTTTTCTTTTCTACCCTTTGTGTGTATTAGCAGTAGTAGTAAGTAGTCAGGAGGGTCTCTGCCATGGATGCGTGCATCATGAAAAAGGTAAATAAAGTAGTCTCCTTTATGAAACTCTCTTTGCATAGAGTTTGAGGAGGAGAAAGAGGGGAGTGCCCATATCACAAAAAAAAAATATATACAAAATTATACCCTTTTTCATATAATAATAAATTAATTAATTATTATTATTACTATTATTTAGAGTAATTTATACCTAAATAAATATTTAATTTATAAAATTATTAAGTAAGTAATTTGACAGCTGATAATTTTTAATTGGTTTAAATAATTAAATTTTTATTTTTTATTTAAAAATTAATTTAAATATAATAATAAGAAAACCACGAAAGTTTTAAAAATATAATTTAAATATTATTACAACCTTTTAGTGAATCTCTACCCCTAAAATCATATATTCAGATTTTTTTTTCATAGTATTATTTGTTATAGTTACAAATTTTTTAAAAAATTTGAAATATTTTATCGTACTAATAAAATAGGATTTCTGATATTTTAGTTTACTACGTATTCAAAAATTTGAAATTTATTTTTGGTATTATAAACTATTCTAAAATTTTCAAAAATGTAAAGAGATGATGTTAAAACTATAACGAATATCGCGATAAAAAGAATTTAAAAAAATCTAACATGAATTTTTTAATCACAAAGTACAATAAAAAGTTAGACTGTACTATTTTTTTTTTTTATAAATATAAACATAAATATTTAAAATTTTAAGTTTGTAAGTAATATAAATTTTATATTTACTTTTATCAGTATAAAAATAATTTATTAAAAGTAACTAATATTATATAAGGATTTAGAATTTCAGCCCAACTTGTGTCATGTACTTATGTTGGTAAAAAAACATTAAATTTATATTATTTACAAATTTAATACTTTAGATAGTTATAAAGTAATTTACCTTATTTTTTTTATTAGTTTTATTTTTTCATATTACACATACTACTAATGTGATTATTTGTGAGGTTGAAGCATTTGGAGTGGCTTGGTGATTAGAACAAAACGCCAAAAGTGTAGTCATCATCCAACTTCCCAAATTGCCCATTACTCACTCCTTTATTTACCTCCCAAAAAAACAAAGAGAGAGAGAGAAAGAAACTATAATGGTTCCATTTTCAAAAGCTTTTACTCTCTCTCTCTCTCTATACATGTATGTACTATACTGCTACTGCTGTCTTGTCTTGTGAATTGTACAAGTTTGGTTTAGGACTCTTTCTTTTCTCTCTCTCTCTCTCTCTCTCTCTATTGTTTCATAAACAAAACCCTTGATTTGAATCTCATTTTCTCAAGTACGAAACCCATTGAAAGCAAAAGTTCAAAGTGATCTGAATTCACAACAGAAAATAATAAAACTATCTAAATCAACACCTAAAAGGGGGAAACAAAAAACTAAGTAAATATATATATATAGTAGTACAAGTAATAAAGTTTAAGGATTTTTAATAAAGATTACAATTTTATCAAAGACAACATATAATAAATAACATTGAGAAATTCTATAGGTTTACCCATGTATTTTTTATTTGATTTGGTGTTTAGAATTTTTTTTTAATTTTTTTTTATAGTCGTCTATTATAATGTTATATTTAGAATATCTTGTAAAATTTTGAAAAATTTTAAAAAAATTAACACACCAAAAAAATAGTTTAAAAGTCTATTTTACACGAGTATAAAATAAAAAAAATCTCGTGTACAAAATAAATTATTTGAACCCTATTAATGGCTTGTTAAATTTTTGTTAAATTTTTCAAATCTCTCAAAATTTTACAAAATATTTTAATTTAAACAACAACATAAATGACCATAAAATGAGACTAATTTTTTTTAACAGATATCGAAACAAATAAAGAATGTATCAGTAGATCTTGTATTATACAATTATCTAATATCATTTGTTTAAAAAAAAGAAAAAGAAAAAGAAAGTAGTGTAAAAAACAGCTTCTTTTTTGGTCACTTTATAATTTTGTTTAGTGAAGAAAAAAAAGATGTATTAATAACTATCATGTACCTTGGATTGGACCTAAACTTAACATTTTAAGCTAAGGAACTTATTAGAAGGATTGTCATAAAAATATATGTATGAGTAAATATATGAGGATCATCTTTACAACTATTTTATCTAAAAATGGTCAAAAGTATCGAATCACCACTGTTTAGATGGAGGCCAAGTTGTATATGTATATACATCTATATATACACACTAATACCTAATTACAATCAATTACAAAATACCATTTCACTGCTACCACCACTAGCACCTAATAGCAATCCTCATAGTCAAAATATATAAAAGGTTTGAACTCATGCCTAAATTTTATTTAGAAGATAAAGCCAACAAACCAATTTACTATATAGCAATATAATGTTATGAAAATACAGAGAATGAGGTAAGGTGTGTTATGAAATTATTTATATATATATATAAATAAAAAGTGTAGAGTGGAGCAGGGGAGAGAGGAGTACAGTGTAGCAGAGCAGTAGTGGTGCAGAGAGAGTAAGAAAGAATAGTAATAAGTAAAGAAAAAGAAATGGTGTTTTTTTTCTTTGTTTCTTTAATTTTGTCATCTCTGCCCCTCCTTTCTAGTTTCTACTACGTCACTATACTACTATCTTTCCAATCTACCCTTCTCTTCTAATTTCTTTCTACATATCACCTTTTTATTCCATCCAAACCAAACCAAACCAAACCACTACTAATTAATACTAGTCCCTCTATTTATTAGGAAGTTTAACATTGGTTGGTTAATTTGACCGAATTTCGGTATGATAGCTTAAAAGTGAACTTGTAACTGCCCCTTCACATGAACTTGTAACTTGTAACTTGTAACATCATTGAATTGAGGAAACATCAATAAATCTAGTAATGTTCGTAGTCAATGTTCATTTAGCAATATTATGAGCAACAATGGTAAGCTTACGAGTAATCTTAAAAAAGTTTAAAATCCAAAAATATATTAGAATACCTCTTACAATTAGTGAAATAGTTATTGATCTCCCATCTATAAATCACCTTATTGATAAGTTGGATCACTACTTCAATGTCACCTTCAACAATAAAAGAATTGTAACGTACCCGCTTCAAGTTTCTATTGGGTCTTTACACCCACAGAATGAATGGCTCTTATACACGAGTACGTCACTCTGGCTGCTTCATGGATTGATGACTGGTCCTACAGACCAACACGAGTGTTTCCAGCATGTTTTGTCCTCACTCGCATGCTTCTTGGAAAAACTTCCTAGGAGATCACCTATCCTGAAATTGCCCCAGGTCAAGCACGCTTAACTATGGAGTTCTTTCGTAATGGGCTACCGAAAAACAAGATGCACCTTGTTGATATAGGTAGTACCAATCAATCCATTTAAGCTCTCTTCAACTGTGTAGTCCCATACCTACACAGTCTCAGAATCATCCCACTTGACCTTCTCCAGGCGATGTGGGTTTGCACAGCTTACCCGGTGTTTCCCCTTACGGATCACGGGACTACTGACTGTCACAAGAATGACACAATGTTGCCTCCTTAACCAGAGAGGCTCCTTTTAACCCAATAGACTCAGTGACAATCCACATAATTTGCGCAAAATGGATTCTACCAACAACTGCAATCATCATTTTGTCTCGCCCAACTGCAATATCACAATTAATTTTTATCCAATCCACCAGCTAGGGACGGGGACCATCCAACCACTATAGCAACACTAGGTTGTTGCAACAAGGATGAGTATACTCTGCAAAACAAGAAGATACTAACATTATATAGTGAGATATATTATTAAGTACATTATCGTGCATTTTTTCATTTCTAGCCTGTTAGAGTATCAATTCAAGTCCCACTTTCGAAAAAAAAAATACAAGAATTGCTTAGAATATAAGTAATCTACTTAATCCATCAGTATGAGGTCTTTCGGGAAGGTGCCCAAAAATAAAATTATGAAAGCTTAGTCCAAAGCGGATAATATCGTACTAGTGAGAGTTAAGGTGAAATGACAGTCTAACAACGTGGAAGAACAAGGCCAAACACAGCCTTCCACAATGTTTCAACCACAATAAACGCATACAAGAATAACTCGTTGGTATCCACACCCCTTGATTTGAAACCCCACAAGAACTTAACCCAATCTCAACACCTAATGCCATTATCACTTACTAGAATTAAACCCCATGCAAAAGATCTCCATGAATGATAAACAACATTACAACGAAGAAAAAAATGTTCCATAATTTCTTTTTCATAACCACATAAATGACAAGAAGGATCCTCAAGATCCCCTTCGAGTACTTTCTATGATTCTCATCCCATCTTTATTAATATTATTATGACTTTTTTTTAGAGATATAATTAATTTTGCTTCATTTTCTTGAAGACTCATTTTCAGTACTATTTTTTCTTTCTTTTTTTAAACAAGTTTTCAGTACTATTATTTTTTTGAACCATAATTTTCAGTACTATTTAATTAATGACAAACTCTGCATTTCTTCTGTGGCTCATGCCCCTTATATCAATTTATATCAAAGTATGTGACATATTTATATGTACGTAGTGTCACAATCACTGTTTTATTATATATAATAATTAGATTAAATTAATCACTCCTTTTTAACCTTTTCTTTTCCTTGTTGCTGGGACCATTTTAAGAGTCCATCTTTTAAGACATGGATTATCTTCCTTCCTTTTTTTTTATATATATATTAGTATAGTAATTGATTAATTAATTAATATTAATATAATTAATCAATTAAGCAGATCTGGCTGTTAATTATAGAGCCATATTATTAATATGTGGTCCACACAATACCATATAGCTTAGTCAAGTAAAAATATATATAGAATAAATAAAGATTTGATTGGACTGGACCAGTGAGACAATAATATTGAGCAATAATTATAAAAAAAAAATTATATACATTTAGAAAATGATATATTAAATAAAGTCTATTCATTTACTATATTTGGCTTTCAATTAAAAATGGACACGTGTCTTTTTACAAAGCAAAATTTGTTTACTTATTATTGGGAAATAATGATCATAATAATATAATTTGAAGTTGAAAGGTAGACTCTCAAATACAGCTCTCTATTAATCTAAAATCTATATATGTAAACAATTATAGAAACTATGTAATATCATTTTCTTTATTGTAGCATGGTTTTTTTTTTTTTTTATGGAGATACGTACTTTTCTTAGAGACTCATTCCTGTTTAGAAATCGAAGTTGATAATGTGTTTTTATATACATGTATCGTAGTTGATACTATGTGGAAAGCAAGAAATGACAGAGTGCATATACAAGAAATGATATAGCATATATTATTATTGATTATATTGCTCAATGTTATACAAAGTATAATTACTCTCTTTAATTTGTCGCATTTTCAACCTTCTCCTACCGTCGGTGAGTGGACTCTTCTGCCCATAGGTTAGATTAAACATAATTGTAATGTGACGGTTAGGGAGAGGGCAATGATGCTGACGATGGTGGCTTGAAATCATGTAGGGAAGGTGCTTTGGGTTGATACCAAGTGTTTGCCCTTATGCTAGTGCTATGTGGTGAAGTTGCATCTTGTTTGTTGGCGTTGGAGGTTATTGCGGAGAAAAGCTTGCAATTTATTACTGTGGAATGTTATTATAACGGTTATTAAAGTTGTTAAGGGACTAAATTCGAGATGAGAAATTGAGTTCTATGTAGCTCATTATACGAGCCTTATGAGCTCTTTTATGGGATACAACTTTTTCAAGATCTTTTAACACTATAAAAAAAGTCACTTTTAGTGATAATTTTTTAGTCACAATAAAATTTTTGTGACTAAACATAGTATTTATAGGTATAAATTGTCACTAATTTAGTTTTAGTAATAATAAATTGTGATTTTTGTGACTAATATTTTATGTCACGAATTTTTTAGTCACAGCATAAGAATGATAATTTATAATTAGTCACAACTTTTTCACTTTTGTATTTAAAAATAAATTTTTTTTGTAATGTAATTTTATTGCTCAACTAAGTGAGTTTTTAATCAAAATGAATTCTCATTGCCCGATAACGTTGTAATTTAATTCATCGATATATTTTAATTTTTTTTATTTTAAAAAAAAACAATTATAGACCTTTTTATTATTACAAGTGACTAAACTGTGTTCAATTTAAAAGATGTTTTTATTTACTTGTGATCTACACGTTTTAAAAGGCTTATAATAGTAATTATTAACAAAATAAAATAGAATTAAGGATATTATACCTGCAATTGAGAAAGATAGTTAATTAATTAGGTAATAATTAATATATTGTGTGGAATTAAGGGATGAGAGGGGACATGGTTTGGTGTTGCATGAATTGTTTAGGAAAACCATGATTTGGACATGTCAGGATATGCATGAAAGGCTCTACCTTTATAATTATATAATTATAATTAATTATATATATATATATATATATATGAATCACCACCACCCCATGTGATGCCCTAATTCAAAACCCTCTAATTAAAGTAATTAAGCTTCTTATTTATTTTAACAAACATAATCATAAATATTCATTATATAATATCAAGTTTATAGTGAACAAAAATAATTTGTTATATATATATATATATAGCAAGCTAGGGTTTCTTGCTTGCACCACTCTCTCTTTTATAATTACTATGGTCCATATCGTTGAAATTGTATATATATATTCACTGAATATAATGATTGGATCGATGAAAATGAAATGAAAATGTTGATGCATGCTTTAAGAGCTTGTCACATTATATATACACATTTTATTAATTATTACTATGTATATATTCATATATATATAAATTATCATCTCTGCCAGTACATGCATGCATGAGTAAACATCAAGAAAATATTGATAAGAACCTTCTTCAATTTTTTTGTTCAAACTATTATGATTCGAAGACTTTATGATAAGTGTATATGTATATAAAGGAATATATATACATAAATAAATAAATATATAAAAATAAATAAAGAGTTATTTTGGTAGATTTTTATCTGTTTTAACATTTAAATATTTTTTTTATTTTAATTTTTTTATTTATAATCATGGATATTGTAGTTATTTAAGATTCATTGTAATAATATACGGTGCTGATCATATGTGTAATAAATTATATAAATCTTTGATACAATATTAATTATTGAGATGCACTTTTTGAGTAAGTATCAAACTCTAAATGCACTATTCGAGTCAGTGCCAAACTTCAAATGCATACTTTAAGTTATCGCCAAACTCTAAATGCAATCTTCGAGACAATGCCAATCTACAATTGAAATAAAATTCTATTATTTCATTCCATATTCTTTAGTGACTACACATTTACATATTTATAGACTTTTATACCATTTACAAAGTACTAATCAACTCTTACACTATTTTTATAGTGTAACAATCTTATTTTTGGCAAATTGTAAACTATATATTTATTTTTTTAAAAAAAAAAATATAATTAAGTATTCTTAAATAATTAGAACATATGATTATAAAAAAAATATTTAACTATAAAACTTATCTGTATGCTGAAACAAATATAAAGTGCACCGAAACACTTCTTTAAATTTGTAACGTGGACTTACCCATGAATATATATATATATTTATATATATATATATATATACATATTTATATATAGAGGAAGAGGACATATATTATGAGTTTATTGCTAAAAAGGCTGGCTATGGAGTGGTCTTAATTAATATTGTTTCACAATCCTTATCATGTCATTTGGTTTGGTTTGGACCTTTTTTTCTTTCTTACTATCATTATATTCACCAAACAGAAAAGAAAATGACTTCATCATTATTATTATTGTTATTACTTTAATTATATTTTATTTTAGAAAAAAAAAATGCAACAATTTCAAAAGTGTTCTTTGTTTGACAAGAAATTAATATGACATTTGATTGTTTTATAACTAGAGACTATTTTGAATTATTGCATGCATATTGGCCAATATATAATAATATCATTATTTTTCTAAATTAAAAAAAAAAGTTGTAGAGAAAAAGGGTCTCATTGAATTATTGTATAAATTATTATTATTATTATGACTAATTTATATATGATTTCACATTGGGAATGCATTATTAATGAGTAATATAATTAGAATCTAACCATCTTTAAATTAGTGATCGATCTTTAAAACTGTAAAGGCAGAAGCTTTTGTAGTCTAAAAACCATATAAAATTAATCGACATTACTTTATTTTTCACTTTTTAACCAAATTAAATCACAATAACATCCCAACTTTATCTATATAAATAGAATTTATTAATTCCAACTAGAATAATATATCTAATGACTTAAAAAATAATTTAAATTTTATCAAGGAAAAATTCCAATGTTTTGAAAAAGTTTCACATATTAAATTCATTTTCTTAATTAAAATTGTATAAAAATATAAAATAAAGTTAGGAGAGGTAGATGGAGCTATCAACAAAAGGATTTTAATATATATTTATGTACTTTATAATTAATTTTAATATTAATAATAAGGCAATGAATTGAGATGGGGAATATGAAAAAAAGGGTTGGCATGCATGAAATTTTTACCAAATTAATTATAATTAGTGAAGTTAAAAAAACTAATTAATTAATTATTTATTAGCTCTCATCAGCACACACCAAACTAATTAATAAAGTTGTAGTAAGATATATAGACAAGATTTTGCTTTTAGTTGATTTTAATTAACGATAAAATCTCTACTTTCTATTAACTATTTATTTTTCTCTCACTCACTTTGGCCTAAAAGGTGGCCCCAATATCTGTCAAAAAGAAGTGCAAAGACTATCTGTTTTTTTTTTTTCTCACCTTAAATAGAAAATTATTTATTTATTTTCTTTTTTTAAAAAAATAATAATAATTAAAAAAAAATGTAATGATTTTTCCTTTTTTAAATTTCAGACCATATCTTCTTCACCATTATTGAATCCTTTGACTAAAAAATGTCTTATTGGTTTCCCATTTTTCTGCTTAGACAACATTTATAAAAAACGACACGTCGTTTATTATGCCATAGGTACAAAAAAAATACGGCTTTTGTTTATTGTCGTATTATTTAAAAACGACAGTCATATAATTAACGGAGTACGACAACTTGTTTGAGTCAAGACGAAACGACATCGTAGTGAAATAACGACAAGTCGTTGAATTGTTTGATTGCTACGCAAGACAACCTGGCTTATAGATACGTATGCCACGTAAGCACAGACGCATTATCTCAATATATTCCTTTTTTATTATTTATTAAATTAAAAACAATAATTATTTTCAATAGATAATAATTTAATAATATATAAAGCGTTGAAAAAAAAAAAAAAATCAGAGAAGAAAAAGCCGCCATTGTTATCTTCATCAAGAAAACCGTGAGAGCTCTCGTCAAGACTCAGACTTGGACTCACTGATCGAACACTAAAACGCTTTCGTAAGGTTTGGTTTTATTAATTTTCGGATTTGTTTTTAGTTTATGATTTGATCGAGTATATTCATTGCTTTTACCCAAAATTGATTGTTCTGAGAAAAAGTTATCGTTTTTCTATGATCGCACTGTTTGAGGACTTTCATTTCACTCTGTTTGTCTTCGATTGTGCTCTATTTGACTCTGTTTTTCTGATAGTTGATGAAATTTGGAGTTGGGTGTGTATGAAATTGGGAAAAGTAAAGTAACTAGGTTTTTGTGGATTGGTAATTAATGAAATTGGGTTAGTGATTTCAGGTGGAATGGCAAAGAGTTACTTCAAGCAAGAGCATGATCTTGGTATGAAATTGTGTTATAGTATTTAGTGTATGTGGTTTTCTTGATGTTCTTGTGTAATTTAAATTTGTGTTTTTTTTTGTTTTCTTCTTCAGATAAGAGACGTGCAGAGGCTGCTAGAATTAGAGAGAAATACCCTGATAGGATTCCGGTGAGATTATACTTTTAAGCAACATGATTGATTGACCATCTTGTTACTTTGATGGAATTTTAGTCTCTGTTTTTTTCCCCATTGATTAAATGTACCATGAAATTCTACCAGTCTTTGTTGTTCTATTTCTTAGATTAAAATTGGTATTATGATGAAGTTGCATAAGTTCATGATCATTTTACCAGATTTAAATCAAAATGTATTGTTGCTTCACGCATTTGATTACCATTTTGCTCAAATTTTGGGTTCTCCCATTTTATGCTTGCTTGTGTAGAAAGTAGAGAATTATGTATACTTCTCTACTTAATGATAGTTTTGTGGCTAATTGCATAAAATTTATATGTCCATTAATTATTGCTTTCAATACTGGAGTTTTCTGATGGATTTTGTTTAGAATTGCTTAAGCTTAATCATATTTAGCAATGCTACTTTTCTTTAAGTTTACTACTTAATTATTGCTTTCAATACTGGAGTTTTCTGATGGATTTTGTTTAGAATTGCTTAAGCTTAATCATATTTAGCAATGCTACTTTTCTTTAAGTTTACTACATCTTGGACTTGAAGTGTCTTAGTTGTTTTGTTTTGTAACATTGCTTAGGCTCTTATAGTTTCCTTTAACTTTACTCGCATCTCTATGTTTAAGTACTATAACATTGCTTTTGGCTTCATAACTAACTTGGTTAAAACTTGCTTGTATAATTTAAAGGTGATTGTGGAGAAAGCAGAGAGAAGTGATATTCCAAATATTGACAAGAAGAAGTAAGGTCTTCTTTTCACAAACTAAATATGGTTCTAAAATGAAATCCTATGATCTTTTCTCTGGTTTTTCTTCAGCCACAACAGTGTTCTAGTTCTTTAACTTAGCTGCATGTTATTGCATGGTTAAAGTTAATTAATTTGAGTACTATAGAGAACTTTTAGTAAAACAGGGAAAGAAAAAAGTTGTCTGACTTTAATTGCTTTAAAAAATTTAGCTCAGTTGTCTAACATTACTAAGTTTTGCTTACTGGTATAATATCTTCTGCTACTCTTTTATCTAGGGATAATATAGCTATTTAGCTATAGGTTTTCTCTTTTATAAAGTGGGTGTGTTTGAATGTTTGTTGGTAAAAATCTTTGGTGCTTGAAGTTTCCAGCTTTACAAAACAAGGAATTTATGTCAGATTGTATGTTTTTTCTTTCTTTCTTTCTTTCTTTCTCCTTTTATTATCTTTATGCTTTTCTGTGTGTTCCTTTTGATTAAAACTGACTTGAGAGACAAATTACAACAGGTACCTTGTCCCAGCTGACCTAACCGTGGGACAATTTGTTTATGTGATCCGCAAAAGGATTAAACTAAGTGCAGAAAAGGCAATCTTTATTTTTGTGGACAATGTTCTCCCACCTACAGGTATATATTTGTTTTTGTCCTTGAGATTTTTGAAGATACAGTCTATCTCTTTTTCAGTTTGAGATGATGGTCCATGATGCCATGGAAAACTGGCGCTTCTTTTGGCTTTTGCAGGTGCAATTATGTCTGCCATATATGAAGAAAAGAAGGATGAAGATGGATTTCTTTATGTCACTTACAGTGGTGAGAACACTTTTGGTTTCTAAATCTTAAGACACCCTCTGATTCACCTCTGTTTATCTTCATTATTATCTTATCACTTATCTTCTCTCTCTCTCTCTCTCTCTCTCTCTCTCTCTATATATATATATATATATGCTAATGTTGCTCTTATTATCTCTACTGTATGAACACCTTGCTAGTGGTGATATTGTGTATATATTTAAAAAATTGAATATATATGTATGTATGCATGTACATACTAGTACATTGTTAATGCTAAATTCGTATTCTCTTGTCATTTCTATTATGGTATTTAAATTTGAAGGAAAATATTTATCCTTTATCCAAAAGTTAAGAAGGAAAATATATATATTTTTTTTCGAACAAGAGGAAACTTTTATTGAAAAACCAAGCAAATTACAAACAAGAAAAGTAGCAACAGCTAGTCGCTGCCTGCACCAGCAGCAACTGCAAACAAAAAACCATTACCAGCCTTCAACTACATTTAGAATATACCTATCCTTTTTGGTAACTTTAAGGTGCCCAAGGCTCAAAACTCTACATTTAACAATCTTTCTAATCTCTAAGCTAATGCTTCTAGCTGAGCTACACACAACCAAAGATACATTGATTCCTATTCTTCCAAATAAAGTACACAGCAGCAGAAAAAAATAGCATTAATGACTTGACTCTTCAAATCTCTTGTCGATTGCAAACACCATTGCTGAAGATCCAAGAAGGAACTCGGCCATTGAATAGTACCCACCCAGCAACTAATTTCCCCATATATTTTCCTTGAGAATATGCAATTCAAGAACAGTGATAATGCGATTCAGAATCTGTCTCACAAACAGGACAGAGCAGAAGGATAGGCAAGAAGGAAAATATTTGCTTTAATGTAAGTTTTGAATAAATAAGTAGGTGGGAGATGAACTATGAATATGATACCATTTCAGAGTTATGATGGGTTGGAAATGGTCTGAAATTAGAGGTTTACTATATATATATATATGATCAATCACACACGTTTTACTAAATCCTAATTGGTATTGGAATATGAGTATATGAGAAAGGAAAATGAATAAGAATGAAATATAGGGATGGCATTTATTGTATTGGAAAAATGTTGTAACAAGAAGCAGGAATAAGAATTGGTTGTGCGGTTGTGGTTGGTGACCATCTTGGTATATGCTTAGCTTCTACGGCAACACTTCGATTTCGGGTTCGTTATCACCTCTGGGGGCGGAAGCAATAGTTGTTCTTCAGTTCTTCAGGGCCTCCTCTGTTCGAGGTTGGGGTTCAGAATATTGAGTGAACGTGTACATGCTCTTTTGAACAAGAATTCTTATCTTAGTTTAGTACTGTCTTGATAGATTTTTTCTCTATTAAGAGTGTCTAATTTCATTTATTGTAAATACAATATCGCTAAGTTAGTTTTAATCTCTAGAATAGATATGGTGTGGTAGCTGTCTCTCCCTAACTTTTTAATCAACTTTCATGCTCGAAATTATATGTCTAAATATTTTTTTATAGAATGTTTTTGTTATGATTACAATATCTTCTTTGTAAATTTTTGAATAGTTGACATTAGTTTACTATATATGTTAAAAAAATTTCAAATTTATTTTTGGCACTTCAAATTATTAGAAAATTTTCAAAAAGTTTACAGGAATGATGTTGTAACTATAAAAAATATTTCGACATATATTTTCGAGCACATAGGTTGACTGAGAGATTGTAATAGGGAGTTAATAGTAGCACTATGCGACAATTGCCTTGAAAATCTCATTTGCTAAAAAAAACAAAAAAACAAAGAATCAAAGTAATAGGAGGGTAAATTAGTCTATTAACCATCTTCAAAATATGAGAGATGTTAAAAAGTACCAGTAATACTTAGTATCGTTCTATCTGTTAATATCGCTATTAATTCAACTAAGTATCAAGTCTCATATAGTTTAATGTAATAACTTTTAGGGAGTATTATTATCCAATTACAAGATGACATGTTTAGATGTATTAGACACCACTAATGCTCGAAATATGTACTATGAGTTCCATCTTCAAATCTTTTTTTTTCCTCTAAAAAACAAACAATTAATACTATGAATTTAGTAAGTTTGCTATAGAGTTCCAATTCAACTTAAAAAAATACCCTTGACCCAAGTAGTATGAATCATGTTAATGTACTCTACTATTTAGCCAAGATGAATGAATTTGAGAAAAAGGGGATTGCATCTCTATACTACATTTTAAGAGTTCTAAAAGATTTTTTTTATTATTATTATTACAAAAATGTGATTCGGTATCTTCATCCAAACAAATATCCAACTTATTACAAATTTACCAAATATATGGACGACATGGTGAAGACCGACCACCATAACCATAAGTGTTAGTCAAATCATGAATTGGTTGTGATACATATTCTATCATATATATATATATACTCAAGTGATGTGTATCCAACAAAGCAAGAATTAATACATATTACTCTACCTAAAAATATATTGAAAACAAAAATAATATGTACACACTACACATAAATATGATACACATACATGTAACAAGTTATTTTTGATAAGTGAGACTCATCTTAAATATAAAGACAATTAGTTGAAAGGAAAATTACTCCATATACTATTTTTTTTTTTTTTTTCAAATTTACGGTTTGGATTTCTAAAATGGTTTATCTGGTAGTTTCTATGTAGGTTCCTATACGATTTTTGGTTGCGATTTAGGTTGTTCTGCTAGTTGCAATATGAATTTTTATGTAAAATTCTGTAAAAATACAAAAAAAAAAAAAAAAAAAAAAAAAAAAAAAACTGTTTTAAGGTATAAAAATGAAATATTCCTACTTAGAATTATGTGTATACATATTATTATTCATAAGAAAAACAAAGAATAAATAATATGTGTGTGTGAATATACAGAAGTAGATAGTTAAACAATATTATTATGTCTAACACCATATTAATATAGCTCGTTAGTAATCAAAATGTGTAGAATTGAACATGTAACTTAATTAGAGGAAACAATTAGAGATGGAGGGAGAGAGGATGGAGTTTAATAAATATGTGGATTATGGTGTGGCCCCAATTGGAGATGTTGAAATTGTACCATGTCTAAGGCACATGGTGTACATGACATAATGTTGGGTAATTTGAATTCCAAGAACCAACGATTAAGACCCCTTTTCTTCTTGTCCCCAAAACACACTGCACCTCACACTTTCACCATCCCCTCTTTTGTCTCTAATTCTCTTAATCTTTCTTACTCATTTATACATACATGAAATTCCCACCATTACTAGTACTACTCCAATCTAGGTTTCATTTGATTCAACCTTTACATCATTTATTAACTTATTATTTCCCACTTGTCTTGATTTTGATAATCATCATCATTTCATATCTAACTTACTACTACTACAACATATAACATCAAGGATACTTTAGATTTGTTCCTTTAAAAAAGAAACCTTTCATATACATAAAAGTAAATTATACACCATGGCTATTACAGATAATATCATCTAGTATTGAAGAAACTTCAGTACATAATAAATTAGAGTAGGTGGAGTTATCTTTTTATTTTTCTATAAAAAAAATACATATAGCAGACTAACCGATATACCCTAAATACATGAACAAGAACAACTAAAGAACATAAGTCATTACAAAAAAAGAGCGCTTAGAAAAATTAAAAATCAAAACTAAACAATCAGACACTACTTGAATGAATGACTAAGATGTTACACACAATAATCATAAAGTAGAGAATTAGTTTTGAAAAAATGTATTATAGTAACATTAAAAGAAAGTAAGCAAACATAATATATTTTGTAAATAGGTAAGTATATTAAAGTAAAGCCTAAAAGTGTTAAAATAAAAGATAGAATAATAATCATGCTTAAAACATTCATACAATATCTGAGAGAAGAATCTCTCTCTGTTTAGCCTAATTTGGTGAACCTTATACATTGCCTCAAAGTAAAAAGATGAAATTATACTGTATATTCACTCTTTATTTTTTATTATTATTTTATTTGTATCCAGTTTTATAGGTCATATCTCTATTATGTGTGTTAAGGATTCTAATTTTGATAAGTTATGTGGTGTTATATTTTGTACTTTAATTATAAAAGAGAGTATTTATCAATTAAAATTATTTTACAGTTAGTTAATGTGTAATAAAAAATAGTAGTTCTCAGCTTATCCTTAATAAAAACTTACAAAAAACGATAATCAAGGTCGACCCTAAAATATAATGGGCCATAGAAAAAAAAATTAGACTCTTATTTAGAAGAAAATGTGGTATTTTTTTAAAATCAATAAAAAAATTTATAACTTTAAAAATAAATTATTTTTTGAGCCCTAAATACAAACTTAACATACTTATGTGCTTATGCCAGCCTAACGATAATCACACCTCTCCTTGAAAAAGAAGGAATTATAACATAGACAGGGCCGGCCCTGAGCTAAGACGAAGGAGGCGACCGCCTTAGGCCCCCCCACCGCTCAGGGCCCCATTTCAAAAAAAAAAAAAAATAAAATAAAATATAGTTAGTAATAAAATAAATAATCATACTTTAAATTCTAAATATGTGTTGTAGCCTAGTGGTAATTTGATTAGTTTAACAACTAAGAGATTGAGAATTCAAATCCCAATAGTCTTACTTTTTCACTGGGCCCCAATTTTTATTTTTGCTTAAGGCCCAAATTAACATAGAGCTGGTCCCAATTTTTATTTTTGCCTAAGCCCAAATTAACATAGAGCCGGCCATAAACATAGAAAGTAAAGTGGCTTTCGTATAAATTACAAAAAAAAAATTAATCAAAGTAGAAAGACAACACGCTTTTTATTTATATAAATTGTAGTTAATTATTAGAGTTTCTGATCACAAAATTAAATAATTAACAAAAATTAGTTAAACTTGTAAAAATAATTAATGTTTTTATTCTTTAATTCTTACCATAAATAAACATTAATTATTAGAATTGTGTTATTCATATACACCGAATATGTACAACACATATATTGTTTATATATATATGGGACAAGGGTGTTGATGAAGTGGGGCTATGGAGTATGTAAGCTTTAGGGTGCATACATATGTTAATGTTATGTTATGTTAGGATGAGAAAGAGATCGAGTATCTAACAAAAAAGTAGACACTCATACCTATTAATTAATTTAATTAACATTTATATATATATATTGATACACCTCTTATCATGATCTTGATATACATATAAATATTATATATGTAAACTCTTAATTAATACTACATTTTGTCATTAGGTCCTATATATCCTATCCTATTCTTATATGCTTATTTTTTTAAAAAAAAATTAGTTAATTTTTATTTTGAAATTTGTTTTTAAATATCTAGTCTAAGTAAAAAAGAGACTTGTAATTGATCACATGTCAAAAATAATTATTACCTTTATTGTTTTGGACCTTATATTTTATAATATCTATTAAATTTTCTATTTTGTTAAATGATAAATTAAATTTTGTATTTTTCAAAATAATATACATTAAACTAAATTTCCATTAAATTTTTATTTTAATACAACTAACATGTTCTAGCCATGGTCGGCTCAAGGGTGAGGCAGCAGGAGCCCACGCTCATCCCCACCTAAGCTCAAATTTTTTTTAACAAAATACTTTAAATTTATTTTCTTAAAATACCATAATTTGTATTTTTACTATTGTTTATTAAAATATATAACTATTTTCTAAAAAAATATATTTAATTTAGTTTTTAGGATGCTAGAATATTTTATTTTCTTTTTAAAAAAATTTAATTATATTTTTAAAATACTATATTTTAAATTTTTACCACTATATAAAAAAAAACATAATGTTTTTCATATAAAAGAGCCCAATTTAACTTTTTGACCTAAGATCTCTAATTAGCTTGAAGAGGACCTAGCACAAATAGATGAAAGAAAATATAACTACTCGCATCATAACACCTTTTTATTATTATTTATCATTTTAAGGTATATTATATTTGTAATATTTTGAAAAATACAATTACCCAAATATATATACATAACAATATATAATATTTACTTGCATCTATATAAATAGGCAATGTGTGTACAATACTTGTATTGTTTGACTAACTTTATGAGAAATATATTTAAAAAGTATTATTGGTGCTTAACAACCTCTTCAGTATCGTATTACTAATGATATATAGGTATGGATCCTAAATAACTTAATAAAATAATTTTAAAAAAAATATCGTAAACCAATTATAAAGTACTACCTATAAAAAGTAGTATTGAAGGGTCGAATAGCAATGTTGTATTGTAGCTTAAGTTGTCCCTTCTTATTAGCTAGAGGTGGGCCCACTCAACTTGACCAAAAAATACAAAAGAGAGAGAGAGAGAGAGAGAGAGAGAGAGAGAGAGAGAGTAGATATGTAGGCTAGGTATAGGTATAGGATATAGGAGAGAAGGGGGGGACAAAGGAGAAGGGCAAAGATGTTGAATTTGGTTGTGAAAATGTTGAAAAATAAAAACACAAGCATGTTCTTCTCTTAATGAACCTCTCTACTCTATTCTTTAATTTCCCCATACACAACACAAACCCCCTCCTGCATTTAATGCATATATACATTAATTCTCATCTCATCTCATCTCATCTCATCTCTACATTTACTATATATATATCCCAAAAACGCATCCTCTCCTATTACATACACAACTATATATACTCTTAAACTCAACTTATATAACTATAAAATACATATTCTATAACTGTACTAAGGCTATATATAATATATACTTGATTTGTTCGATAATCTCGATCGTAATAATGAATATCAATATGTCTTCTTGTGTTGCCCTAATTATTTTCACTCTTCTTTGTCTTAATGCTTCTTTGCATGCATGCAATGCTCGTCATCTTCCTCATCATCATCACCAGGTTATTATAATTAGTTATATAAATATATATATACAAGTTTTTTATGTATACAAAAATACAAATTAATATATAGTACTCTCTCTAACTTTTATTACTTATTATTAATTACAGCAAAAAGAGCAAGAAAATAATAATAATAATAATAATATGAATAATGGTGCAATTCACGCTTTGAAGCACAAAAATCCATTGATGATGATCCAACAACAACATCATGATCAACCTTCTATTGATCAAGGTACCTAATTTAATTATATATATATATATGTACTATTATTTCCAATCAAGAAATCTCTTTAGGTGGCTTATTAGTAAGCTTATATATACTATGTTATAATATGTATATAGTTTTTCATAAAAGACAAACTTATTATTTTTATCTTTTCTTTTTTATAACAATTTATATTTAGAAAAGCAGTTTGTTATGTTATTCTACTCTATATATGTGTGAATAATAATTGTGAGCTTTATATATATATAATATACTTAATTTGCTAAATTTTAGCCTCGTGATAAAATTTTAGTAATGGAATATATATCTTTTGATAACATTTATCAAAAATCCCCTCAACACTAATTAAGTAGTGGATGAGTTTATTAAATTAACTAACTAAACTTATATAAAAATAGAATTTAGTATAAAGCTAAAAAATACAAACATCAACTCTAAAATATAATAAATAATATATATTCTCAAAATTTGCTATTATACCTGGCTAATTCTGATCAAGCCGCATCAATAAATTAATAAAGTGTTGTAGTTATAGATTTAGTTTAGTGATTTAATATGCATAAAGAAAAATTTTAAGTTCAAATTTACTTCTCCAAATATAAAAAAAAAAAAAATTAAAAAATTAATAAAATATTTAAAAAATAAAAAGAATGCAACATGAGACACTAATTAACTATTTATTTATCCTACATAATATATATAATATTATATTCTATATATATGGTTCTTTTTTGTTTTTTGAGATCACCAAATAAATAATAAACGTGTAAAAAAACATTTTTAGAAGGAAGATTAATGTCCAAAAGACTAATTTATTGTACGTATAATATATATACAATATTTAAAATTTAGAATAATCAAATGACTAATTATTGGTACGTAGCAATTATTGTTACTTTTTTCTTTATGGAATTATTTGGTTTACACAATTATTAATTGGCTGATTGTAAATATATATTATCTATATGTACAGGAGGAAACGATCTCACAACAAAACCATATTTATCATCATCACATACTGATCAGTTGTTCAAACGTTCAAGTGTTGAATTTACTAATAATAATAATAATAATATTAAGGTATGTAGTCATAAATTAATATATATATATATCTATATTCATATTTATGATCATGTTCTTCTTTCTGTTTATTTAAATTATTTGAATCCTTTTATATAAATACCCACGGGGGACCATACTATATATATTGGCTTGCATGCATATCTAGTATAAAAATGAGTCAATGCATAATGTTCATGTATATGATATACAACATGTATTAATTTATCATGCATGAAATAACATATTATATATATATATATATATTTATAGGGAGAAAATGAGAAGGGTAAGAGTCTAAGGTCAATGCTGGGATATGATGAAGAAGATGTTAATGCTAATAATAAGGAAAACAAAAGGAGTAATGAAGAAGATATAGATATGATGGACTATGCTCAACCTCACCGAAAGCCTCCAATTCACAACCAAAGACCCTAATTAATTAATTAATAATACACATACACACTCTTATTTATTGTTCTTGCATTTGTCTTTTATATATTGTTGTACTAATAATAATAATAATATATAGTGTAGTGGTGTATGATAATAAGAACTACGTATTTTGCCCTTTTTGGGACATTTTGTTGTTTAATGAAAAATATATTCACACATATACAAATATATAATGCAAACTGGTTCATCATGATATATAATGTTTGTATATATATGTATGTGTAAGTGTATATGTACTACTTGTTTTTGTTTTAAGTGTGTGGAAAATAAAAAGTGATTATATAAATATGGGAATGGAAATATGCATGAAACATGTGTGCCCATGACATGTGTTTGTGAAAATAATAATTAATGTATAATAATGGAAATTATAATCTTGTGTGTGCATGTCAGATTGTTTTTGATATATAAATATACAACTCCATTAATATGTGGGGACTTTATTACACAACTTCAAAACATGGAGAAAGGATCTACTAGAATCAACATCTTATTTTTGGACAAGTTCATTTAATCAATTATCAACACTACATGTTTGGAAGATATATGAAAATTAAATTTGTGATTAATTTGAAGAAAAGATGACAAAATTTTTATATATATTATTGAGAACAACATATGTACAATGAGACAAAGCTTGTTAGTTTGGTAATAATAATATAAAAATAGGTACAAAATAAATTGAAAAATGAGAAAGTAAGTAATTTTTAAATGATATCACATTTGGTTTTTTAAATAGCAAACAAAAGAAAGGACAAAAAATCAAAACAAATAATCAAATCCAACTTAACTAAAGAAATTGTTTGTTACGGTTATTGCTCATAATTATATTGACTTTTGATTAAATGATTAAATTGAGTATATATAGATATATTGTACTATGAAGCTATTCTCATAGAGTTGTGTAATGCAACAAAGCACATTTTATTTTCACTTGCAACTTGGGGTTGGTCCTTAATTATGTGTTAATATAGGATGAAAAGGAATATGGTTTTATTTTATTTTGTCATTAGCACTACATATATATAAAAAAAATAATAAATAAGCGAATCTTATAATTAATTATTTTAATTTTATTTTTGGTACTATAAATTATTTAAAAATTCTAAAAAAAAAAAGTAAAATTTTTACTATAACTACAATGGAGTTTATCACAATTTAAAAAAATAGGACATAATTTCTCTCAGCACCAAAGAATAGAAACATTCAAACGACAAAAGTAATGTTTATGCTTAATTTTTTTTTTCTAAGTATTTACAGAAAACTTGTTAAATTGATACACAAAGAGGCAAGATGCTTACTAGAATTACATTAATGTTTCTGAGTATATAGCAATAATATATATATAATAAAAACAAAACTGATGCCCCTACCTATCATTAATGGCTCAATTGTGGCATGCACAATCTAACATTCCATGTGTCACCTAATTCATTAATCTTTTCTAAAAACAATAATGTGAGACAAGCCCTATACATACATCTTGTGTTGTGGGCCCTCTTATTTTTATCTTTTATTTGAGTAAAAAGATTTTGAGTTCCCTCCTTCACTGTTAAACTAGTCTTAGTACTGGGACGAAAACAAGAGAGAGAAGAACAAAACAATTTGATATTCTTTATAATCTGTATGAATGAATTACATTGAAGAATGCCTTAAATAGGCAATGAAAGTGATAACTGAACAAGAAAATGGATTAACAGAAAAATAACACAAATGACTAAAATAACTAATTTTTTGTGAATAAGCTTAACTAGAACCGGTTTTAACACTTAGGTGGCGTTTGGTTGAAGGTAATGAAATGGAATGGAATGGAAAGTAAACAATTTTTATTTCATTCCTTTGTTTGGTTGCATTTTAAAGTATTAGAATAGCATTCTAATGGAATGCTCTTTCCACTATTTTGGTAGAATGACTATACTATTTTAAAAATAAAGGAATGACCATTCCAATGTAACAAGAAAAAAAATTTTATGATTTTTTTATCAATTTTTTTTTTTATGTATTTTAAATTTTATTCTATTCCATTCCTATTCCTATTCTCATTCCTATATTTTCATTCCTTCCAACCAAACGCCTTAGCGGCTTCCCCTTATTTTCATCAAATTTTAAATTATAAAAATTTAACATAAGTTTTTACAAGTTTATTTATAATATATATAAAGTATCTTACCTTTTATTATTTTTTTTGGCTTCATTATAAATTTAAAAATTGAGTTCTTAAATTTGTAGAGCATGTTTCCCAAAATATAAATACTTAACAAATATGATTGATTTATCTTTTATACCTGTGAACACTTTTTGTAATGATCGATAAATCTAATTTTTTTTTTTTTTAACCACTTGAGGTTAGTTCAAGTGGCCATAGATGGGTGTGTGAGTGTTGGAGGTCCTGAGTTCGAGTCCTTGTAATATATAAACGCTTAAATCAAAAAAAAAAAAAAAGATAAATCTAATTTTTTTTTAATATAAAATGATTTTCTCTCAAAAAAAAAATTAAAAATTCAAAGCTTGAAATATTATCCAAAATAAAATAAAAATGGTTAATAGTTATAATTTGCTCTAAAAAATCATAAAAAAAAGAGATTATTTAAAAAAATATAAAAAACAAAAAAAAATTATTAAAATACGTTTGTACCAAATTTTAAATATTTTTACGATTTCTATAATTTTATTTATATGTAAAATAAAATTTTTAATGTATTTTTATGTGGTACTCTTCTTATTTTTTATATGAATATTATAAAAATATATATGAGAAAAAATTAATGTAAAATTGTAAAATTCTTAAAAAAAAAAAAGAAGAAAATTTATGTAAATTTTCGAAAAAAAAAAGCATTGAGAAATGCAATAAAGAAATATGTGTAATATCAAAATCTCTCTCTCTCTCTCTTTCAACCTCTCTGGTTCCTAACGTACAGTACCACACGGCGGCTCCTTCTTCCCCACCGTTCCATATCTCCGGTTATTCTTCTTCTTCTTCTTCTTCTTCTTCTTCTCCTTAGGTGAGAATCCTCAGCTTTTCTGTCATTTTTCTCCATTTTTATTTTGCATATATGATTGTTTTTACTTAAGTTATCATATTAGTGTGGATTTGATTTTGTTCTTACAGTGTTTTCTTTTTTGTCTTGAATTGACCCAGATAAGCAAACAGCAGTAGATTGAAAACTGAGTGTGGGATTTTGAACTTGATTTTTAAATTAAAGTTGGGATTTTTATTTTTTATAATGGTTTGATTATGTGTTTCATTCATATATACTTTTAAATCTTTAGGCTGAATAGTTAGAGATTGAGTATCATGATTATGGGTTTGGTTCATTGTTCATTCATACATAATGTTCTTAATTTCTCAACTTTTTAGGCCTATAATAGTTACTAGTTAGGGATTTTTCAGTTCAGTTCATTTCATTTCATTTGATTTTTTTTGTTATGCTTAGTATGGTTAATGATATGCATATTTCTTAGTGTTCTTCTATGATCTGAGATATAAGATTAATAATGTATATGAGATGAGAATGGTATTATTGCTTAGATCTTCATATCCTTTTTTTCTGTTTGTTTGAAGCTATTTTAGTCTATTTTTTTTTAAAACTAATGGCTTAAGCTTGATGTTTGAAGTAGAGCAATGTGATAACATAAATGAATGTCAGTTATATATAATTATTTTTGGTATGTTTATCTTTTGATAGTGAAGAATTGTTTGAGTTTCATTCTTGAGTTTCTCTTATATGTTTATATTTGATGGAGACAAGGTAAAATAAATTGACCAAATTAGGATTTTTGTAGTCAATGGAGGATGGAACTCAAGGGAGTATAAAGCTCTACAGGTGCAGCAGTGGTGATGGTGAATCGGAGAATGATGTGGTTGATTTGACAAGTCAAGTACACCTTCTGCCTTGTAATATCAAGTTCGACGGCCCTTGCTCTGTTGCTGATTATTTCAAACCCAAATCCACTGGTAAACAACTTCTTGTTGCTGTAAGAGTATGTTTTGTTCTAGTAGTTTAGCGGTTTTAGAGAATTTGTGTTGATGGTTTTCTTGGGGTTGATTAAAAGGTGTGGAAATTGAGGGACTAAAATTAGAGGAAGCTCATTTCAGAGGAAGGAAGCTGCAGGGGACTACACTTTCTCTTCCAGAAGGGTACTCTGGTATGTGATTTATGCATATATTTTTATAAATATGGTCTAAATATATTGATATTAGTTATGAGAAATTTCTATAATTTATAGGTTTATTAATATTCTTGCACTAGCAGTCCAGTCTTCATTCGTTTCGCCTGAAACTTTAGGTGTATTTTGACTCGAAGCGTGGTGCCTAGGTAATATGAACACCTAATGTTTTTTTTTCTGTGTGTGTGTAAAGAAAATAAGAATTAGTGGCCTAAGAATTGGGGATATCACTCCTCAGACATATTTTTGGATGAATAGTTATGAATGTTTTTGGTATTTTATTGTTTTGGCCTCAACATCATCAATGTCAAGATATTGTTCTGCAAGCTTTTTATTGGTAGGAGGAAACTATGGAAAGTTAGATTTGATTTGGTAGCCTTTTTTTGACTCTTTTGAGATAATATGGTTTTAAGAACTTTCATTTTCTGATTTATTCTGAGAGATTGGAGTTTTTGGTTTTAATTAAAGATGATAGCTTATCATCTCTTATGACTTTAAATTGTTTTAATTAAAGATTTGGTTTCAGCTATGTTTCTTTTCAAAAAAAGAAATTAGAAGAGAATGCTAACCACTAGGACCTTCATTGGGTGTCTTAAGCAAAGGCTTATCCGTCTTCTACTTTTCCTTTCATCAAGAATCAATCTTGTTCCTGAATGAAAGTAGTTATCATTGTCTTTTTAATTTCAATGAGGCTTGTTAACTTTCTTGTATTATTCCTTTATTGAACTATAATCTCTTTAGGAAGAAACATCACTAATTATCTATATCGGTATTTGTTGCAGGATTTGTTTTGGGAAAGAGGGGACTAGGGAAGAGAAAAGCTTCCAGCATGGTTGGAGAGGATTCAAACTGTTGGGAAATGAATGCAAAGTTTAAAAATTTAACATATTGGAAACACGATAGCCTTCCCTCACATCAAGATACATTCGTTCGTTCTTTTCACTGGCTTGCTGTTGCAAAAGCTGTAAGTAGTATAGTATCCACTCTACACCCTTAATATGTACAACCTTCAATACTGAGAGAGAAGAATCTTTGTATGTTATGTCCCGAGTTTTTCGATGTTTATAGTGCCCGTTCATAACATGATACATAGAATCCTGCAAATATAAAATGGTATGTAGATCATACATATTACAAGGTTTATACTAGAGTATTTTGGCAATTGAAATTTTGGTACTCAATTGATTATTTCTTCTTTAGAGCATGCTACACTTAGATTTATTCATGGCAATTGACATGTTAAGTTACGAGTGCAGATGCATCAGCCGGTTGAAGCTGAAGATTTGGTTTCTGCTTCTGTTGCACTAGAGAAGATGAAGTAGAAGAACTAGACACCTTCTATAATTTGGTACTTTTGTCTGAATTGCTGTGTTAGTAGTGTTATGACAAGCCCTTCAATGTTCTCAGAAATTAATTAATGAAATTCTTGTTTGAATTAACTATTTGTAATTCTGATTTAATTCTATGTATTAATGTTAAGACAACAACACTAATTTGTTAATAGTAACAGATGTGCCATATATAATATATTCCATTCATTCTCTTTCACCTTAATTTCTCACTTTATGTAAAAATCAATAACTTGACATTTGAGACAATTAAATTTGATTTTTATGAAATAAATTATCTCAAGACTTATTATTATTTTCTAGTGATTTCACTATAACTTGGAATTCATTTCTTGAAATTCACACTATGTAATGCAATTTGATTGAACAATAATAATTTATACTTCTTTATTGATAATAATGAATGTGTCACATGAGAAAATGAGTTTTACAAAGGCCATAAAACTCATCCCAAAACACATGTTTTGGTTATGTTATGATAGGATGAATCAAAGAACATGAAGTGACTTTGTTTTTTTGTATTTATTTTCATTTTCAGACACACATAAATATATTATATATGATGAAAAAATGCCATGAGGATTAACTAACAACCAACCAAAATTAATGGCTTATATTGATGAATTGTGGCTCAGTCTAACATTCCATGTGTCACCTTCATCAATCTTTTCCACCAACAACAATGCGAGACAAGGCCTATACATACATCTTTTGCTGTGGACCCTCCAATGTTCATCAAATTTCAAATCCTAAACAAAACATTAAGTCATTATACCAATCTGACCTCCTATTCTGCCATTAGCCATGGCCAAAAATTACAATGTTTAATATAAATAAAGAGAGTTGTCTTTAGCATGGTCTTGGTTTGATGAAGAGTTCTCTTTTGAGCCCTTGTTGTTAACCACCACTACAACTGACAATGAAAGGCTTCACACAGTCAATAAATTCAGAGGTTCTAATCCCGAGCTTCAGATCAACCTCACCGCCACCCAACCAGAAGAAATTGGGGTTAAGTTTTGTAATCGCTTCGTCCAAAATCACCTGAAATCAAAGCAATACCAATCAAAACAAGGTGTCAATTATAATTTCTGTTGCGTAGTCTAGTTGGTTTCTCATGCAGCTCTCTATCTATTTAACCTTTCCAGCATGTGATGAAAAGAGAGATTTTCATTATTTCAACGTCAAATGTTCCCCAAATTCTTTTAAAGTGATAGTGTTCCCTACACAGATGCATGTGCTAACAACTCATGGTTTTTTGCTGTCCATAAACCTAGCTACACTATTCTAACTGAATTGTCAATCCATATCTCTATCATACAATAAATAGGGTGGACCACCCTATTATAATCTAGACTTTTTTATCACTTCAGAACGGTGTTGTATTGATGGACCATAATTAGAAATGACCATCATCCAATTGCTGGAAGTTAAGTTTGAATGAAATAACTCACAACAAGAATTTTCTTACTATTGCAAACATAAACCAAACTCCCTTTTGTCATCACAAAACGTTGTTATCAATGGGGTACATAAAGCAACACTGACTTAAAGCAAATCCTCGGCAATCAAATCGAAAGGGGTAATGAGTTAGACCTATCTCCAGCATTAAGAGACAATAATCAAGCAGTTTGTCACTGAATTATTTGTCAATGCATGCCGAGAACAAAAATATTCAGACAGGTTCCCAAAAATATTCAGACATGTACCCGAAAATATTCAGCATGAGAGTATTGCTTTCAGACAGAAGTTCTCTGCAAGTTCACTTTTCCATTTTTATCATATTCACACTTTTAAAATATCTACTGTATCTTAGTGGTTTGCTGCTCTAATTCATACAAAAAATAATTGTCAAAGTCTTTATTCTCATGTCTATTCCAACCTGAAGTGAGCTCATTCCTTTTATACGCAATTACACATGATATATTAATTTGTGGGGAAAGAATGTGTACCGGAATGTCTGTCTTCAAACCAACACATGTTACAGCATTGTGCTCGTATCCAGTCAACTTTGCTGAAGTCTCCTCAGGTGCAAGCCTCACTGAGTGAAAGAGGGAGAAAAAATAGCAATCAGTATCATCTTCTGAGATATATTAAGATACCAAAGCATTGAGACCTCAGTATTTTTTATTGTTATATGTACCAGAAGAACCACAGAGACAATTCAACATTTTTTTAAGAGCTTCCACTATGACAGGCAGAAGGTAATTTAAAAAAAAAGTCTTTCAAGTAAATGGGCCAAGAACTAGACAGATCATTTGAAAAAGAACCTAAACGCAAGCAAGGGACATGTCTAGCCAAAAAGAACTTAAATGTTAGCAATAGACATGTCTAGACATGTCAATAAATGATGTAAGGTTGCAAATATACACAATAGTTGACAAAGTCAATACCGTAAGACAACTACCAAGATGAAAACGAGTACTCCGGGATTTCAGAAGAAAAGTTGGTAAGCAGTATTAGAATACAGGCAATCCAAAGTCCAGCAATGTTGCCATATGATGCCTATTTCAATCAATTGTTCAAGGGTTTCTCATTCTAACTGACCATTAAAAAAAATACTTTGTTGTTTATCTATCAAACCTACAAGTTAAGTATTTTATAATTCAAATACTAGAGACTGTTTACATACACTAGAGGCAAATACAATAACATAATAAGTATTGCTTTAGTAGTACAGAAACTTACAGTTAAATTTCTTTTTTGCTATCTTGCCATCATTGAGTGAATACAAGAAATTTTTAACAGTTTCAGCATTGAATCGAGCAGTATACTGCAATACAACAATTAAAAAGAACTAAGTCAATGTATCATTACATTCAGGTAGCAAGTACAATTGAACTTTTTTAATCTCTTTACTTTACCAGAAAACTAAAACCTACCTGAACAACAACAACATAGTATTTTGAATTGTTGCGATCACTGCAATCTGTAACATTAGATGGAGCTTGAGTATTGACCTGTTGGAGAACAATATGTTTAGAAGGCCTGACCTTTGGACTTTAAAAGTTGGCGTCAGTGGTACCCGAATAGAGAGAAAGGGCTCAATTCAGATATCCTTTTTCGCAACGTTTGCTGCAACTGTATACAGTCTTTGGAGAAACAGAAACAATAGTATATATAATTGCTTTTCTTGTACTGTTACAATGATTGATAGGGAGATTAAAAGGAGTTTGCAAGCTAGAATACTCACTGTATTGCACAAAAAACCCACAAGGAATGAGCATAGCCTCTTAGATTACATTAGAAGGATGTAATTATTTTGTTTTTAAATTAATGAAGGTTTTTTGTTCAAGATAAAAAAAAAACTACTTGATCACGAAACTAGAAAAAGTATCTATCTTTAATGTTTTTCATAACAAGTTCAATTTCAGAGCATATATAAGCTCATCAGTGCTCACTATAACCTACATTTGTATAAACCAATGTTCATATTTGTCTACTCCACAATTTTCCCCCAAAAATCATATCTTTACGTTACAAAACAGATAATCCCTAAATCCCCAGTTCAAAGTTTCCATTTTTCAATTAGATTTTAAACATAACAAGCTTGTTTAATAAGTGAGAATCAAATCATTACACAACTGATAATCCCTAAAGAATTCACTGATTTCAATCACCATTCTATTAAACCTAACATAATATAATCGACCCAATGTAATGAACATATTAAGTTACCAAGACGATGCTTTTGCAGAGATGATCGACCGATGGGGCAGAGAGGGCGTCTCGTCGAGCCTCGAGAGGCCAGTTGTAGTAATCCGAAGCGACCTTCTTGAAACAGAAGTCCTTCACGCCATGGCTCCGCAGAATGGAAGAGAGTCGAGCTTCGGTATCGCTCTCCGCCACCAGTTCAGATTCTTCGATATCGGAGCCGGCGCCGGCAGGGAGAAGGGAGAGCTCTAGGTCCGATATGCGTCGGAGGATTTGGGTTTGAATTGTCTCTAACTCTGCCAGTTCCGCTTCCATTGTTGAACCCTGCAACAAACTCTCTCTCTCTTGATTGTTTTTGGATTATATTGTCGTTTATTGTATTTTCTGTCGTTTGATGTCGTTTCACATATAGGTTGTCGTTTCATGTAGTTTGACGTCGTTTCATATATTGGTTGCCGTTTCATGTAGTAGCTTAAGTAAATGTTTCTTTTACTAGTAAGTATGACATAAGTTGTAGCTTATTTTTTTTTATGTGTAAAGAAAAATCTATCAAGAAACCTAATAAAAAGATTACTCTCAGCCTGCTGTCGAGACCGATAGTTTGGTTTGTGTGGAAGCTATTCGAAGCAATGAGAGGCTCCATTCTGGTTTTGGAATTATTGTGGAAGATTGCAAGTTTATTCTTCAAAATTTGTCAAATGTTACTTTATGTTTTGTCAAATGTTTTGCGAATCGTGCCGCGCATTTTATTGCCTGACACTCTATGTCCCTAGCTGAACGTATATTCCTTATTAATAGTGTTCCTTCGAAGTTGTTGTCTATTCTTTTGGGCGATAGCTCTTCTTAATAAGCTACCAGCTATCTATCAATTATATTCAAAGAGTGATTTGAATATTTTCTACTTATTTTTTTTTTTTTGTAGTCGTTGTAGAGATTTATAATCCCTAGAAGATTGAGATGGTCATTGCAGAATATAAACATGGTTTGTATTGATTATTCTTGATAAATTTTAACATATAGATATAGAATATTATTATACTTACAATAAGAAGACAAAAAAATTATCAACAATATGAATTAATTAATGTTTCAAAAAATGGAACATGATAAAAGGTACGTAAAAGAGGGACAAACATATAAAACCATGAAAATTTTCAAACAAATAGAATTATTTTATTTACTTAAAAGGTTTGAATGAAGAAATTTGATGGGTGCTATTTATAGTCGACCCAACCAACCCCATACACACATGCTTTGGAAAATAAAGTCTAAATCAGAACTAAGATTAATTATGAGAATGTCAATTAATGGAAATTAACAATTTAGATTGAAAAAATAAAATAATAATGGAAAAGCTTCGAATGAGAGTCGGTGGAAATCAAAAGTATTCTTTACTCTTTCACATGAAAAATGCTGCAACCACTTGATTCTAGTATCACCACTTAGTATATTATTGAGTTTTACATCAAATTAATTTAATAATTATTACCGAATATTATTAAGACAGTTATTTTTAAAAAGTGTGCAACACATCATATTTTAACGGGTAAATACTATTTTGGATCCTGTGTTTTGCAAAAGTTACAGATTGGACCCTGTATTTTGTTAAATGACAAAATAAACCTGTATTTTCTAAAATAGTAAAAATAGGACCCTGAGCTTAATTTTTGACAACTTTTTTTTAATACAACCAACTTGAAAACAATACTTAATACGAACAGATACAAAAAATGTAAACAGTTTTGTCATAGCACTTTTAGATCGGAGTATAATTAAACTTTATTTTAACAGAAAAATCAATTTAGGGTCCTATTTATACTATTTTAGAAAATACAGAGTCCATTTTGTCATTTAACAAAACACAAGGTCCAATTGGTAACTTTTGTAAAACAGAAGGTCCAAAATGATATTTATCCTATTTTAACTCTTCTACGGGTATTATTACAAGGAATATTATTATTAAATATTATTGGTGTCTAGCACTTTTTAAAAGTAGCACCCTGATATTAATCATTAGTGGTTAAAAAAAAAAAGAAATATATTAAATTGTATGAGACCAATAGCAGTATTACATACTGCTAGTGTCTTTTCCCGTTTTTCTTGCTGTAAGCACCATATATAAATACTTAGTACAATGACATTTTATAGTTGATTAACAATATTTTATAAAAGTTATTCATCACATCCGAAACTTAATTATATAAATAACAATAAAGGGTGTCTTTTACCATTTCTCCTCTTTCACCCATAGTTCTGTCACAACTCACAAAAATCAATGGTGGTAATGGTATATGGCATATATTTGCTACCCAAAAGTACCACATATGTATATTTAGTCATACATAATAATAGAGAATAAATAATATAAAATATATATCTAGAAATAATAGAAAATTCCAGCCTTCACGACCTGGGAATTGAAACTTGATTGTCCACTAAGAAAGAAAAAGTAATTCCACATTGAATTAACAAACCTCACATTAGTCATACACTCATAAGATACATTAGTTAGTACGACATTATTACATGTACAAAATAATCAAACATTGATCTTTGAAAAATCCCACACAACTATAATATTAATCTTAACCACTCTCTCTCCCCATTCCCTTTTGAACAAATTAGAGACTCAACGACGCTTATAAATATTATTACATTCCCAACACATAAACAAACAAATATATACACTAATACTAAAAATGGAGAAGAAGAGTGATTCCACCACTTCTTCTTTGGGTGGGCCAGGAGGCCTCGACTTATCAGAGGCCTTCTTTAGGCCCATCCAAAACGCTACACCCCCTTCTACCACCAAAAGCAACATCAAAATCTCAATTATTGGAGCTGGCAATGTTGGCATGGCCATAGCCCAAACCATCCTTACCCAAGACCTAGCCGACGAGCTTGTCTTGGTTGACACCAATCCAGACAAGCTCCGAGGTGAGATGCTAGACCTGCAGCACGCTGCAGCCTTCCTACCTCGAACCAAGATTCTCTCTTCAACCGACTACTCCATCACAAGCGGCTCTGATCTTTGCATAGTCACTGCAGGCGCTCGCCAGATCCCTGACGAGTCTAGATTGAATCTACTCCATAGGAACATATCTTTGTTCCGACACATCATACATCCGCTCGCCAAATTCTCACCCGAAACAATCCTCCTAATCGTCTCCAACCCCGTCGATGTTCTAACATACGCCTCTTGGAAATTATCAGGGTTCCCACCAAATCGCGTGATTGGTTCGGGCACGAATCTCGACTCATCAAGATTCAGATTCCTCATAGCTGATCATCTAGATGTTAACGCTCAAGATGTACAGGTGATGAGATTAATTTGTTTATCTTTTGATCAAAAATGTCCCACATCGAAAACATGTGTTGATACTTCTTTCTTGTAGGCTTATATAATAGGAGAGCATGGAGATGGCTCTGTGGCATTGTGGTCGAGCATAAGCGTGGGAGGAGTACCAATTTTGAAGCTCTTAGAAAAGGAGCAAATTAGTTACGAAAAGGAAACTTTAGAGAATATTCACAAACAAGTGATTGAAAGTGCTTATGAGGTTATAAATCTTAAAGAGTACACTTCTTGGGCAATAGGATACTCTGTGGCTAATCTTGCTCGAACCATAGTAAGAGAACAGAGGAAAATTCACCCTGTTTCGGTGCTCGCCACGGGGCTCCACGGCATTGGGAAAGAATTGTTCTTGAGCTTGCCGGCTTTGTTGGGCAGAGGTGGGGTGTTGGGTGTCACTAATGTGCATCTGTCTGAGGAAGAGGAGTACAAGCTTAAGGAATCTGCTGAAACACTTGTCAAAGTTCAGTCTCTACTTGGAATATGAACATGTTTTTCTGTGTTTTATTATATATATTAATGTTGTTGAATTATTTTTATGATGAATAATATTGCATGATATAATTTAATAAAAGCTAGAATATAATCATTATTATGACCACATTTTTGCAGTGCCAAAAGGGTATTTGAGCAAACAAATAGAAATTAACAAATTGAAAAAGAACTTTGCATAAGAAATTATATAATTAAATACCACATTTTAACAAACAAAGTATAGTAATGAGGAAAATTTATCACATTGCCTTAACTAAATTAATCTATTAACCAATTATATGTGTATATATATTTTTTAATTAAGCTTTAATTTTTATTTTCTTGAACAATTAATTAAGCTTTAAAGTTCTGGGTTACAAACAGTTAGTATTGTTAATTTGAATTTTCTTTTACTTGTATGAAAAGAAAAGAAAATTTGAATTCAAAACAATTTTAGGCACTTTAAGGTGTCTAATAATACCGATGTTGTAATTAGTTAACTGTAATAGAATGAAAGGTGTGCCCTTAATATTTTTGTAAAATTAATCTAGCTACCAAACAAAAGTAACAAATATAGGCATGCAAAAGAGAAATGTGTTTACTGAAAATGTCAATACCAATAACACTAGATATAATTAACAAATATTATGATCATATATTTTGCTTATTGATACGACGTGACAATAATAACTTAAAAGTACATTTTTTTTTTCTCTTTACGTACCCACATGCAGTCCACATGCATTTCTCCATATATCATATATATGGCCACGTATATACTATTTATTACTATTGGCTATGATATATATTAATTAATCTACTTTAATTACTTAGAGTTTTTTTTTAAACATGAAATTATCAACTACATTCAAATTTAACATTCATTTACAAGAGTATTTGAAGATCATCAGGGACAACATTCCTATAAATTCTATAATCAGAGAAAAACCGAAACCGCCTAACCACAAAGTGACCGACTCTATTAGCTAGATCGTCTAATGAAACGAAGACTAACATTTTGTAGAGATGATAATAAAAATTTACAATCATTAATAATCAACCCAAAAACAGAAGCCATTTGTTGTTTACTAAAAATTGTTTGAACCGTAACTATGCTATCAGTCTCCACCTTGACTTTTTACTCCAACCTTTACCTTTTAGCCAACTAAGCCTCCTTTACACCAACTAAGGCATTAATTAGCATTTGGCATAACCCATTATTATAATTAGTTCATACATGAGTTATTGACTAGAATGGTTGTCCATATATTAGTGCCACGTGGTGTAGAATAATAGATAAATAGTCTTCGAAAGCTTTAGGGCATGGTTTGTGTTCTCTTCTCCACCCATAGTTTTCTCATACCAAAAAGTTCTGGTATTATATGATTTAATTATTCCCACCCAATCTAAAGGAAAAACAGCTCTAAATTAATAAAGAAAATTCTAAACTCCAGAAATTGGATTGGTCCCCAAGCAAAAAATATTTCTAGATATTATATAATGCTAAATGACGAATATATTCACTACAAACATTCCAAAATTCCAAGTGTAAACCGAGGCTATTCTTGTCTTTTCACAAACACATAAACGTGACTGACCGTACATACATGGATTCATTGACTGTTGAAAATATCACACGTCATCTTGTAAAACCCCTTAAGAAGTTCAAAACTACGTCGTTTCGTTTATATAAAAAGAGAAGTTGAAATACTATATCATTTACGTGATCGTACCTGTTGAAAGTATCACACGTCTTCTTCTCAAACTGTATATATAACCGTTCAGTCCCACATCGACACATCACAACAAATCACAAAACCCTCTAATAAAACGCCATACTAAAACTACGTCGTTTCATATCCCAATACTACTATGCAGAAGAGTGAGTCAACTTCGTCGTTAGGGCCAGGAGGCCTCGACCTATCAAATGCCTTCTTCAGACCAATCCACAGCGCCGCCCCACCTTCCCCAACCAAACGCCACACCAAGATCTCCGTCATCGGCGCCGGTAACGTAGGCATGGCTATAGCACAAACTATCCTCACCCAAGATCTCGCCGACGAACTAGTCCTCGTCGATGCAAAACCCGATAAGTTACGAGGCGAGATGTTAGATCTTCAACACGCTGCAGCTTTTCTCCCGAGGACGAAGATCATCGCCTCCGTCGATTACTCCGTCACCGTCGGATCCGATCTATGTATTGTCACTGCCGGTGCACGCCAGATCCCCGGTGAATCGAGGCTGAATTTGCTTCAGAGGAACGTTGCTCTGTTTCGGCACATCATACCTCCGCTGGCGAAATTCTCGCCGGAAACTATTCTGTTGATCGTATCTAATCCCGTCGATGTTTTGACTTATGTGTCTTGGAAGTTATCAGGGTTTCCTTCGAATCGGGTTATCGGGTCGGGTACGAATCTGGACTCTTCTCGGTTTCGGTTTCTCATCGCCGATCATCTAGATGTTAATGCTCAAGATGTCCAGGTCAGCTTTTTTCTTTTTCTTTTTTGCCAAATTTAATTAAAAGCTGACATTATATTAATGCCATTATTATATAAGTAAAAAATAATAATTAAGTGGTCACTTTCGGGGTAGGTATTTATTAGATTTGTTTTTTAAAAAATAAAATATTAAATGATAATTTTTTATTATTATTATTGAATTGTGAAGAGAAAATAAACTATAGTTTTGTAGTGAAAGTGATAAGTATTAAATAAAATAATGCATATTGGGAATGGGCAGCACATGAAGCTAAAGTTTTAGGCTATGATTTTATATTGAAGTGATAAGTATTAAACAATTTAATTTGTTTGGTGTAAAATGGACAAGTTTGTATGTAGTTAATTTAAAATAATTGATAATCTTATATATAGTAATATTCTTAAAATTTGGAAAGCCATAATTTCTTATTGTTATAATAATGTAATGGGAAAGTTTGAAAATTTAAGAATTTATCATCTGTGGTGACAATATTGAGTTTAAAGGTGTAATAAGAAATTTGGTATTTTTGTGAAATAATTGAGTTGTGTTATGTTGTATATAGGCTTACATAATTGGAGAACATGGGGACAGTTCAGTAGCACTATGGTCAAGTATAAGCGTAGGAGGAGTGCCTGTACTTAGTTTCTTAGAAAGGCAGCAAATTCCATACGAGAAAGAAACATTGGAAAACATTCACAAACAAGTGATAGGCAGTGCATACGAAGTCATAAGCCTCAAGGGCTACACATCTTGGGCCATAGGTTACTCTGCAGCCAATCTTGCTCGAAGCATACTCAGAGACCAGAGGAAGATCCACCCGGTCACCGTACTCGCCACTGGCTTCTATGGCATTGGTGGTGGCCAAGTGTTCTTGAGCTTGCCTGCCCAGTTGGGAAGAGGTGGTGTTTTGGGTGTCACTAATGTTCATCTCTCACATGAGGAGGAACAAAGGCTTAATGACTCTGCTAAAGCCATACTTGAAGTGCAATCTCAGTTGGGATTGTGAAGCAATAATTAATAATCACACACATGTCAATTCAATATATATATATATATATATATCTAATGTTCTATATGTATACATATATGTTTTTGGTTTTGTTTGTATTACTAGAGTTTATCCCCACTTCGACATAACCTTTTTCTCTTGGTTATGTTTTGAGTAATTTGCGGCAAAACCCCCTCAACTATCAATTTACTTGTAAAAAACCATCCAACCTCATATTTTGGTGGGAAAACCCTCCAAAGTACTGTTTCGTTTACATTTTTAAGGTGTCGTCTATTCAGCCTCGTTAAGTCTTAATTTTGCCCACGTGGCAATGACAGGTCAATAAAAAATTATCCTACGTGGCCATATTTTACAAAATAAAAATTAAAATAAAAACAAAAAATTTAAGAGGAATTTGCGGCAAAACTCCCTCAACTATCAATTTACTTGCGAAAAACCATCCAACCTTAAAGTTTTTTAGATGGTTTTTTGCAAGTAAATTGATAGTTGGGGGAGTTTTGCCGCAAATTACTCTTAAAGTTTTATTTTTATTTTGTAAAATGTGGCCACATAGGATAATTTTTTAGTGACTTGTCATTGCCACGTGGGCAAAATTATGAGCTGGACAGACGACATCTTAAAATGTAAACAGAATAGTACTTTGGAGGGTTTTCCCACCAAAATATGAGGTTGGATGGTTTTTTGCAAGTAAATTGATAGTTAAGGGGGTTTTGCCGCAAATTACTCTTATGTTTTTGCCTTGTATGATTGTAAGAAAACTCTTTCGTTGTTGTTGTTCGTTTTTTTGCTCTTTAATTTAATTGTTCGTTTCTCCTCTGAAGACGAGAAGTTGGTCCTTTCAAAAAAGAAAAAGAAAAAAGATGAGACGTTGTTTGCTTACAATCAAGTTTAACTCACAAATATTACTGATTTATCAGAAAAACGACATTTTTTTAGAAAAACGACATCTTTCAGAAAAAACGACATTTTTCAATAAAACGACATCATTTGGGAGAAATGCCATCTTTTCGGAAAAACGACATCTTTTCAGAATAACAATTTTTTCAAGAAAACGGCAGCGTTTCGAAGAAATGACATCTTTTCGGAGAAACGAGACGTATGTAAGGAAGATACTAGCTAAGCCATTATTTCTGATAAACGACACTTTTTAAATAAAACGACATAAGTTAAGTCATTATTTCCGAAAACGACATAAACTAAGGCATTATCTTCAAAAAACGACATTATCCAAGAAAACGACACTTTCAAAGAAATGACATAAACATTCATGAAACACGGGAAAAACAACATATGTAAACGACAGCATTTATGAAAAACGACACACTTTCGATAGGCACGCATCATTCGGAAAAAACGACAATTTGTATGAAATCTAAAACTTATATATAGTTCGTCGTTTTTTCAGCAAACCGTCTCATCTCATGTATCTTCTTAAGCAAATCTCTCTCTCTCTCTCTCTGTAAGCCCTAATTTTCCAATTCGCAATCTGTAAAATTTTTATTTTTCGAATCAAATTAAGCTCATTTTTCTTTTTGGTTTCTGAATTTACATTCATTCCACTGAAAAAAATTCAAAATTGAAGCGTGAAAGCTTGGATTTAAGATCCGATGGGAGGCCATGGAGGTCTGAACATTCTTCCCCAAAAACGATGGAATGTATACAACTTCGATAACAGAGAGAAAGTCCGCAAAGATGAAGAAGCCGCCGCTAAAGAAGAACAGCTTAAGCGCGAGGAATCCAGAAAACGAGATACTGAATTCCGTGTCGAACAGCTTCGCACTGCTCGTGGGTTAGCTCCTCTAATCAAACCCACCGAATCTGAACCCAAGGAATCCGAACCCAAGGAATCTGAACCCAAGGAATCTGCTCACATTAATCTGTTTGAGGGAATTAGGATTTTTGATCCCATTAAAGTAGGGTTAGAGAATAAGGATAAGAAGAAAGGTGACACTGAGAAAATAGATGGGTTTAATAAGAAATTGAGGAAGATGATAAAGAAAGAGGAACCTAAGGTTGTGACTGAGGAAGATGAGAAGTACAGGTTGGGTTATGGTCTTGCTGGGAAAGGAGTGAAGTTGCCTTGGTATCTTGAGAAACCTATTGAGGATTTGAGTAGTGAGAGAGGAAGAAACTGTAATGGGTCTTCTTCTTCTGATGAAGAAGAGGAGAAGATGAAGAAGAATAAGGGAAAGAAGACTTTGCAAGAGCTGAGGGAAGAACGGTTAAGAAGAGAAAAACGTGAGAAGGAAAGGGAAAGAGCTTTGGTAATTGAGAAAAGTAGTAGGGGTATTAGAGATGGAGCTAATCCTCGGCATAGAAACTTCTCTTCAAGGATGTGAGTTTTGTGTTTTGATGATGTTTTTGGTTGTTAGAATTTCTTTGGGTGTTTTATAACTTATTGCGAAGCTTTAATATTTTTTGTTGTTTTCTTTTGAAATCCAGTGATGGAGATAGAGATAGAGACAAATACAATCCCAGCCCCAAGCGTAGAAAGTTCTCTGGGAGGTGAGTTTGTTTATGACATTGTTGTTGCTTTAATCTCTATTTTCATTGATTATATTAATCTCTCATTGAGCTATGCATCTTTGTTTCACTGAATTTGTAGTTTGTAATTTAGAGATGCTATAACAGTACTTCTATGTTGAGAGTTTTCTATTAGTTGAATTTAAGATGTATTCACCTTCAAAGATAGTTTCAATTGCTTTCTGCAACTTGTAATTCTAAAGCCTTCTTCATCTGGTTTTCAGTTTTGCGTTTGCCACTTTGCCTTGAAGATTTTGCATTTCTTTGTAGTATTCAGCTTATTGTGAATGGTGTTTAGAGGAGGTTCTTTACATGACAGGGGTGATTACCTTGATTAGTGATGGAATACTTGGTTTGAGTTTGAGAAACTTCTAGTGATACAAAGGGGCAAAGAGTGATTAATTTTTTGGGTAGGGTTGACACAATAAGATATCATTTTTTACATGAACTAAGAGGCAAAATGTATTGAAGCTGTCAACGAAGAATGTGACAAATTCTGCAGTTACTCATTGATGAACAAATTTTGGCAATTTATGTTTTCTTAGAGAACTTTTAGTTTCTTGATTGTTAGTAGATTGATGAAACTTAACATTCTGTCCTCTTAAACGTTTCTATGAATTAATATAACATATTTCTGCTCTTCGTCTTTGCTACAGGGTGTGATATAAGAGTTTGAAGGAGACCGGGAATACGGGAAACTAGTGCAGGCTGTAGTTTCTTCCGTCTGAAAGCTCCTCGAGTACATTCCATGGAGAAGGAACAACTGCATTTATTGATTAAGCTGTAGAAATTTGTACATTTTCCTGTTGTTTGAGCACACTCTTTATATGCTGCATACTTTGGGCGATTCACAAGCTCCTTGTTTATGTAGAAATAGTGGAAGAAGATGAAGAACACGCTTCTGGTGATGGTGAATCTTGTAAACAGACAAGAGATACTTTCATCAGGTTCCTTTCCAAGTAAAGACTGTCTTTATCAGCCTGATGGTCCATGAGCGTCTTACGTAGTAGAGCCATAACTCTTGACCAAACAGTTAAAATGAAACGTATAGAGCAAGCTTGTCCTTGTCCCCTTCCATGGAGAAGGAACAACTGTAATTTTTTTTTTAATTAAGTTGTACACATTTGTCCATTTTTGTGAAATTGGAGCACACCCTTTTACGTGAATGCATATTTAAGGTGATTTGCACCCCTCATTTGTTAAATTATCCTGGCTGTTGTTGACCTTTTAAACTGTTGTTTTACTCTTCAGCATTATTTGTAACAATTCATTCATTTCTCATGTTGGTTTATTCTTATGTAATCCATACAATAACTTTCTTGCTACCATAGAATAGAAACCAATGAGTAAAGAATCAAAATTATTAGGAAATGAAGCTACTAATTTGCAGCACACAGAAAATGTATATAAATTTATTAACAGTCACAAGAGATACTGTTACCAGGACCTCCCTAGTTGAACGATGAAAGAAAGAAGCAAAATGAAAAATCAATCTTTTTTTTTTAAGTTACAAAAAGAGAATGGAATGTTACCGAAGACCATAAGTTAACAATGCACTACTACTTGCAAATTTCAGCAGCAACTACAATAATACCCCATGATGGTGATGATGGTGATGATGATGAACCCACCTAAACTTGTTACTTTCACATGGCTAATAACTAACACAAAGCACCACCCTTCCTCTTCGATTACTTTCTACTCGGTCCCCTCTTCATTCTTCAATGATTTTGGGGTCAGAAAAGGAATCGATAAGGAAATAGTATGCCAAACCATTTATAGTAGTAGTCGCTTGCTTACGTCCTCTTCATAAGATATCCCAAAATTATGCCAAGCAAGCCAATAAAGATGACAAACATGATTGAAATACCACCACTGCTGCTTTTGCTGCTTTCACGTCTCAGAAGTTCCTACACACACAGTAATCTTGTCAAAAAAAACGACCCAAACCAAGGAATAATCTGAAGATATATTGAAAGAAAGGACAATTTACTAGTAAATCAAATGGGCATACGGTAACTAGAAAGAAGCATGTATTAAAGTATTACATATTCTCAGATGCAATACCAGAAGGATGTGACACTCCGATTAACCTTCCCCACTTCCCTTTACCCAATGAAATAGTTCATGATCTACAACAGTAAACCAGTGCTTGGAAAAAATATATGCCACTAAACAAAAAAATTCCCTCCCAAATTTTCTTACAAGAGTAACAAGACATGATACTTGTATTTCTTATGCAGATTGCCCAAGTTGTAACTGTTGGCTTGATTCTACCATAACATTGATAATCTAAACCCATTCTTAGGAAGAAATAAACAAGTATAATTTAGCCATTTCGAGAAATATATTAATCATGTATAATCCTCTTCAAAAGAATATGCATAATAGGGCCTCACCAGTTCCTGGCGAAGCTTGTTATTTTGTTGAACTGCATTGTTCTTTTCCTCAGTCAATCTCGAAATAAGAACTTTTGCCTGCAATTTACGTAAACAATTGTAAACAAAACAATATTGTGTAGCACATTATTAAAAATAAAATACAGAGCACAAATGAAACTGCAAAAAAGCAGCAGCATCTCTCTAGAAGTATGCTGTATACTAACCACTCTAGCAACACATTAAAATATGCTACGCCAAAGACAAAAAACTACGGTAAATTATGAGAAATACACATACTTCTTCATCTATGCTGATGTAGCAGCTTCAATAGAGTTACCACTTAACATGCAATAATTGTTTTTTCAAAAGTTTCCCCATTTCCAGGAAAGTTAAAACATAAAAATACTACTTTTGATGATGAACAAATCAGCCATTACCTATTAAAGCCAATTTTGAAAAGAAAAAAAAAGGTGAAAACACTCAGCTAATTAAAATAAATGGAATAATATGTTTTCTGTCACTGTCAAAGTCATACTCAGAAAGAAAAATGGCATTAAACAGAAAGAAGAAGATTACCACAATAAATACCGATTCTCTATATTAATATGTATGTGTCTGGTGTGTAATTGCTTGCCCATATGCAAAGAATTTAACTTTTTGCTTGAAAAATATAAACCAAAAATAATTTTACAAATTCCAATAATCTTCTTTCTCTCCTCTTAAGTTTACCTCTAAAGATTTTTCTTGAAACTCAGGCCGATCAGCCAATGCCCTTGCAGCCTGTGATCACCAGTAAAAGGAATGAATTCATTAATTATCTTTTAATATGAGAAACAAAACATAACAACTCATCCCAAAAATATTTGACTAGAGCCCCACTAACATTGGAAAACTCAGCACCATTAGAATTTCCATTCTCCGTAACAGATCCCCTCGGTGAAGATCCCTCTTCCGAACCTTCTGCCACCGGAGACGGTGGTTGAGGAGGAGAAACATAAACCACTCTCAATTTGCATTCCTCGACAATGTGCCCTGCTTCCTTATTAAACTACACCAAAAGAAAAAGTAACACCTTACATTATCGAATCGATCTTATAGCTCATAATTCAAAACATAAGAACTCCCTAAAACAATTACCATTTCCGCATTAATATCCTTGGCAGCTACACCATCATTTACTTTCACGCTCTGCAATAGAAACTTGTCCTTGCATTGCATATCAGCAGGGGCCTCCTTTTGGGCTTGCATTGTGACTGAGCCAAAAGAACAATCATTACATGATTAAACTCAAATAAAAACAAAAACTCAACAGAACAAAACAAAACAAAACTTGTAAGTAAGTAGGATGAATATGAGTTGAAGCAGGCACCTATAACATCACACGTGGAACGTGGTAAGACAACTCCGGTGTTGGGACGAACACAGTACTTCTTAGGATTCGTAGTTTTGACCTGAACATGAATCACATGATCAATCAAATCCATGTTATAATCAAAAGCATGCAAGATCCAAGCTTTATTGTACCATAATAAGAAGATCAATCAAATCCTGAAATCTAATAATTAAATTCGATATAATTCGAATTCTAATGCTTTCACCATTAAAATAAAAACCCTTAATTGGAACAAACAAGAGGGAATCAAATTTGAGCTAGGTCCCTTCCCAAAAAAAATCTAATAATTGATGCGGGTGATCTTAGGTTTTGCTACATTATATAGATAGAGAAAACGAAAACCCAGAAAGGAATTACCTTGAAAGCCACATAACTATCGGTCTTATTGGACAATTGTAATGAACAAGAGATCTGCTTCTTCAATTCGACTAAGAAAAAAAAAACAGTGAAAATTAGAAACAAAATTCAAAACCTATAAGAAAAACAAACCAAGCGAAAGGCGATCCAGATGAATGAATATGAAGCCCCCCCACCTTGAATCGATTGAATCCATGGTGAAAAAGAAAAAGACTTACAGGGAAACTTGAGCTCAAGAGGGTCGATGCTGAGAAGGTCTCCTGTGCTCATTGTGCCAAGCTGGTAAGAATAAGAATAAGAAGAAGAAGAAGAAGAAGAAGAGAGAGACGGAGAGATCGAGAGAGAGAGAGAGCAGAATTTGGGGATTTGGGAATTTGGGAAAAACCAGATTTGATAAAATGATGCCAATTGAGACAACCTCCTCCAACTCCTCTCTCTTTCACCACTTCATTTCATTTTCATTATTTATTATTTATGTCTTTTTAACAAAAAAATAATATAGGGTGTTTTGGAACTATTTTTTAATTATTTAAGACATTTTATAAATTTTAAGAATTTATAATGATTTGTAATAATAAAAAATTAAATACTAAATAAATAAGAGTGTATTAGTAAAAATGCATAATTAAATTTTTTAAAAATATATATAATTTGTTAATTATTTCTTTTAAAATAATATAATTAATTATTGTGAGACCGTTTGTGGTTTACAAGTCTTTTAGGATTTGTTTAAAACGCTGTATTAAATCGTATTTTATTATATTAAATTATATTTTATGTAAAATTATGTGTAGTATTAACTTTTATGGACACCTAAATATATAATATTTTAGTATAAATTAAAGTTTAACATAGTATTATATAAAAATATAATATATAATCTAATTTAATATTATACAATACAATACGACCTACTATAACGTTCCAAACGAGCTCTTAATGTACAATAACACAAATATATATATATATATATATACATTGCAAGCACGTGTGAAAATAACACAAAAAAAGTATTTATGCAACAACTTTTTTTAAATTCAACACTGTAAAATATACAATCAAAAAATAAATAAATAATTCTTCCAAATAAAAGTGTTCATACAATACAAATAGACAAATATAACATATTATTATTATTATTTATTTGAATTATGGAGTAAAAACTCAACTAAAAGTAATGATTTTGATTTAAGAAATATTAAACATGTTTGTTTGAACTTTGGAGTAATTAAAAATGCTTTCTTTTCTTCTTAGTCAAAAATAAAAAGCTATCTTTTCTCATATAAAATAAAACAAAAATACAGAGTGTCTTGTCCATACGCATTAACCAAATTTTCTTTATTTTATTGTATTTTATTATATGATTTTTCCTTGCTAGCTAAGTATGAAAGAAATAATAATAATAATAAATAATGACCTCAACTCTCATATCATAATTCATATATCTCAAAATATAAATAGTAACAATAATTTGTATTAGAGAAAAGGTTGTTGCATTGCATTTGCACCTAATATTTACTACTATGATGGCTTTGATCTCTTCAATCATAGTCAAAACATGATATAAATATACATACATATATAGATATAGGTATAGGTATATATATGATAGGACCACCGAATTGTTTATGCAGAAACCCTAAAAATTCAAACTTTGAGTCTTTCTTTCACCCTAAGCAAAAATACACACCTAAACCTTGCCAATGCCAATCATTGTTTGCAACTATATATAGGGCCCACTTTAAGTATAGACGAGCTAGACTTGTACTTAAAGTCTACCAAACACGCACAAAAGCTAAAAAGAAAAATTTCTCTTAAAAATTATATTTTTTTTTATTAATAAGGGTCTAAAAATAATTTTTTGTCTTATGGTCCACAATATTTCAAGATAAGTCGTATCTATATATTTATATGCATGTCAAAATACGCTATAATATTACTACTACCATTTAAATTATCATCAACTCAAAAGATGAATTAATGAAAAGAAAAGGATCTAATCTATGCAATGTGCATGGATGGTTCAAAACTATAATTGTGATTATAAAAGGCTCCTTTCTTTAAAGCTAATTATACTCAATTATAATAACTTTTACTTGATTACAAATACTAGTTGTAAATTGTAATTGTAAAGTGTTTGATAAAAATTAACTAAATTGACCATAATTTTACTAATGAAATTGAAATTGGGTTTCAATTTTCCTCTCTTAAAAGTGGATACTTAAGTTAAAACTTAAAGTTCAATCCTTTTTTCTTGTTCATAGCAAAACAAGAAAACACTTAATAATATGGAGCTTGGACTTGATCAAATAAGGGTAGTTTGGTCAACAAATCTTATCTTTTGATCAAAATATTCAACATATTGACAAGTATAATGTAATTGGTTTTTTTTTTTTTTTTTTTTTTGAGAAATTTCCAATATTATTATAAATCAACAGTCATTTACAATAATAGAGAAAATAGGATAAGGTATTTCTCTTATCCAAGATACATCTTCATCCAACTCTAGAGCGTACCTAGCCAAGCCATGGGCAGCTTTGTTAGCCTGCCTACGAGCATGGATAATAGTAACTCTAGGGAAAGAGGATAAAAGACAACGAACATCATCAATTAAATCTGCAAAACATGATAAATCCTTATGTGAAGAGTTCAGAGCAGAGGAAACTCGTAGCGCATCTGTTTCCACCATAGTAATTGAAAAAGGATATTGTTTAACCCAATTGAGACTATGAAAGAGCGCCTTTGCTTCCATTTCATCACTACGAAAACAACCTTGGACTCGTTTAGAGAGGGCAGCTATCACTTCTCCTTTGTAGTTGCGAACTACAGCGCCAATTCCTAGTGTGTGATCTTGAAAATTTGCTGCAGCATCAACATTCATTTTAAGTTCATTCATAGCTGGAGGAGTCCAAGTAATGTTATCTAAGAGCTGCTGACGTGAGGTACTGCCTGCTGCATCAGAATTGTTCCGTGGAGGTTGTGCTGCTGCTACTGGGTGCTGGTGCGAGGCAGTTTGAGGTTGCATTGCAGTATGGTTTTCTCTAATCTGCAGACATGGGGATCGGCTAAGTGCAGACATGGGGTGTAGTGTTTGCATTCCTTGAGCATTTACAGCCATGAGTTGTACAGGTCTTGATGGGGAAGTGGCATTTTGGTGTGTAATATCCTGCTGCAATTTTTTGCAGGATATATTCTTTGCACTTCTATATTTCTCAATGTAAGTCAAAGCAAAGGTTGCAATTGAAAGAGGATCTCTTGGTAAGCCACCATGTAGTACCTTGTTTCTATCATTCCAAATGCTCCACATAACACATATGATTTCTTCAACATCCATTTTTTCCATTGTAGTTGCCAAATGAATTAGATAATCTCCATTAAACATACTGTGAGCATGGTGATAATCAATTAGAAACTTAGTACCTTTCCAAACAGCTTTGGCGGATTTACATGAGAACAAGGCATGTCCAATTGATTCCCATGCATGTTTACACCTTGAACATAAAGCAGAGTCAATTACATTTCGTTTGTGCAAACCTGTGGCAACCGGTAGGGCATTTTGGACAACTTTCCAAGCAAAAATTTTAACCTTTGGGGGAATTTGCAATGACCAAAAATATTTCCACCACGACTTGTGATCATCCGAGGACGATTCTTGATCTTTCTCAGAGATAGCGCTTGCAAGGTGAAAGCCTGATTTGACACTGTACAGACCATTTGTAGTATGATGCCAGATAAGCCGATCAGTTGATTGGTAAAAACTTAAAGGGATAGTGAGGATCCGATCAATATCAATTTGGGAGAAATCATCATGTAAGAGTGGCAAATTCCATTCCATAGTATCATGTATATAAGTAGATACTGGCGTGGATGGTTCCCCCGAGAAGTATATTGGCTTGAACTCATCATGTCCTGGTATCCAAGGATCCAGTCCACATCGTACCTGAAAACCATTACCAATCTTGTACCGTAGTCCCTTAAGAAGTAGCTCGCGACCCCAGTGAATTCCTTGCCATGTTAAAGATGGGGAGTGACCCTTGTGAGCTTCTAGAAAGGTGTTTCTAGGAAAGTATCTGTGCTTCAAAAGACGAGCTAAAAGAGAGTTTGGGTTATTGAATAATCTCCAAGCTTGTTTGGCTAGCATAGCTTGATTAAAATCAACAAAAGATCGAAAACCCATTCCACCTTCAAACTTGGATTTGCAGAGTAACTTCCATCTCTTCCAATGGATTTTAGACCCATCCTTATTAGAGCCCCACCAAAAGTTTGCCATCATAGACTCTATTTGATTGCAGAAACCCAAAGGCAAGCGAAAGCAACTCATTGCGTATGTAGGAATCGATTGCACCACCGCTTTCAAAAGTACTTCTTTCCCCCCAATAGAAAACAGTTTGTCATTCCAGGCAGTTAGGAGCTTCCATATTCTGTCCTTGACACTACTAAATAACTCCTTCTTATTATGACTTGAGTATGCAGGAAGACCTAGGTAAGTCTCATGACATTCGCAGATTGGCATTCCCAAAGTTTGGCTGAAGAAAGTTCTTGCATCATGTGAAGTGTTGGGAGAGAAGGACATGATTGACTTGTTGGTATTAAGGAATTGTCCTGAAGCTTGATGGTAGGTCTCCAAAATCTTTTTAATGGCTAAAGCAGAACTCTGATTTGCGTGACAGAAAAGGAGACTATCATCAGCAAATAACAAGTGGGATACCGATGGGGCGTGCCTTGTGAGCTTTAATCCCAACAAATTTCCCATTTGCTCTTCATGGTGTAGCAGCCGTGAGAGACCTTCTGAACAAATTAAAAAAAGGTAAGGCGACAAAGGATCACCTTGACGAAGTCCTCTTGTTGGCCAGACATTGCCCACAATTTCTCCATTTAGCTGAAAAGAGAAACTATTGGACGATAAACACCGCATAATGAGAGAGATCCATTGATGAGCAAACCCCATTTTGTCCATTACCGCAGACAAATAATCCCATTCAACCCTATCAAAAGCCTTGCTCATATCCAACTTGAGCGCCGAAAAACCTTTATTGCCTTGAGTCTTGTGTTTGAGGTGATGAACCAATTCAAAAGCAACAAGAACGTTGTCAGTGATCAGACGGTTTGGAAGGAAAGCACTCTGATTCTCAGATATCACGAAAGGTAGAACATCTTTAAACCGTAGCACTATCACTTTGGAAATCAATTTGTAAATCACATTACATAGACTAATAGGTCTATAATCCCCCATTGATTTCGGCTTTTTGATTTTGGGGATGAGAGTTATGATTGAGTTATTGATTCTGCTCATATCATGGCCCTCATTCAAAACTCCAAGGATTACCTTTGTGACATCGGTGCCTACATGATCCCAATAACGTTGATAAAACATGGCTGACATACCATCACTACCAGGGCTTTTGTCAGGACTCATTGAGTGAAGAGCATCAAGTACTTCTTTGTCTGAAAAAGGGCGCAACAGCGTGTCGTTCATTTCAGCAGAAACAGTAGTGGGAATTGCATGTAAAACCTGCTGCAAAGCTTCTGTGTGTGTACCCGAAGCAGAGAATAAGTCCCCAAAAAAATTGCAAATAATATCAGTCATCCCGTGCTTTGAAGTGACTGCAACACCATCCTCATTATGCAGGGATTTTATTGTGTTGTTGGTCTTTCGTGAAGACGCATAAGCATGAAAAAATTTTGTATTCTCATCTCCACATTGTAACCAATCAATTCTTGATCGTTGTTGCCAATAAACCTCTTCTTGGGATAGCAATTCATCAAGAGTATCCTCCATTTTTTTAAGATTGCACATTGAAACATCATTCCGAACTTGTTGGTTGTTTAGAAGTTCTACCTCTTTGTGAGCAGCTGTGATTTTCTTCTTGAAATTGCCATATTTATGGTGATGCCATTGTTGTAAAGATCTGGAGCATGCCTCTATATTAGTGCAGAAATTGTCAATTGCAGTACCTTGTAAATTTTGTTGCCAAGTCTGATGGATGATATCGGTTGCTGCAGAATCGGACAGCCATAATTTTTCAAATCTGAACCGTGAGAGCCTCTTAACTTCAGGTTGTTGGTGCGTCAAAGGAATAACTTCAACTGTGATTGCTCTATGGTCCGATTTATAATAGTCCAAGTGTTTGGTTAAAATCGGCTGAAAAGTATTACTCCATTGATCATTTACAAAACACCAATCAAGCCTTTCCTTCATTGCATTGACATTGTGACGCCCTTTAATCCAAGTGAAAGGATCGCCGTCAAAAGGTTGCTCATAAAGGTAACATATGTCCAAAACTGATCGAAATTTGTCCATTTGTTGTTCACATCGTAACGCCCCACCAAGTTTATTTTCATTTGAAAGAATTTCATTGAAATCGCCAATCACAAGCCAAGGCATCAAAGGAGCGACATCCTTGCATCTCTCAAGTAGTTTCCATGTGTGAATTCGATTGTGAGTTTCGGGAGCACCATAAAAAGCAGAGAAATGCCAAGATGGCCCATTATCACACTTCATGTAGCAATCAAATATATTTATATTATAATTAAGAAGAGTTACATCTACATTGTCTTTCCATAACAAAAGCAAACCCCCACTTAACCCGACCCTAGGAACCTCTAACCCATTAGGAAAATGTAAAGCTTGACGAAAACGAGTAACTTCATTACATACTAATTTAGTTTCCATAATAAATAATACATGAGGAGATTGTTGCTTCACAAGCAACCGAAGTTGTCTGAATGCGCTAGGATTCCCCAACCCACGCGCATTCCAGCTAAGGATTTTCATGGCTGGTTGCGGGGCTGTGAGACAGCCTCCGCAAAGTTGTCCAAAGAAACGGATGGATCTGCATCAGTGTCAGAAACATTCCGGTTCACCTCAGCATCAGTGGACAGAACTGAATTTGAGGAAGCAAGTTGTAGTCCCCTGCAACGCTTAAGAGCCTTTCTCATTGACAAGTTTCCTGGCTGTCTCTTGGAAGATCGGTTTGGTGACTGGTTTTCTTTGCCAAAAGATGCAGCAGTAGTCATGGAGATTGTGGAATCGGTTGTGATAGGAGCGTGGACTGATGGGCTAGCCATGTTGGAGAGGGTGGTGTAAGCATTTGAGTTGCTTACATCAGGCGGATATGTAGCAACATAACCCATAGGTGATCCAATGTTTGGCATGAAAATGTCAGATAAATCAATCTCAGTTGGGGAAGAAGGCATAATACTGGTTGAGGATGGTGATGGAACCGTGGGATTTTTGGTTTTACCATAAACCTGGCCAGGTGTTGATGCCTTTGTTGCTGGAGGTAATGGATGAGTAATTTTTTGCCCATTAATTGTATCAGGACAAGCAGAAACACCCATAGTAGGTTGTGGATTAATGTTCATAGTTGCTGTATGTTTCCCTGCATCCTGAACCTGAGATGTATGAGCCATTGTTGTGTCATTATGCACCAGAGAAGCCAAGTTTAAAGTTGCTGGTGTAAAGGAGAAGACACCACTGGTAGGGGAGGAAGTGAGTCTCGAAGATGAAAAATTCCCATCATCTGGATCAGAATTGTTGATGCCACTAGGATGAACATTTTTGTTGCCTGATGATTCCCCATATAACAGTGTTGTTGGCTGTGGCTGACCACGAAGAGACAAAGCAGGAATGGTACTTGTTATGGTTTTCCTTGCAAGTCGAGTAACTAAAGGCCAAGCATGGCCTTTGGAGAAATCTGTCCTGTATCGATCATAACCCGAAGTTGGCAAGGCAGCCCCTTTGATTGCAGGCCCATAAGAAAGTTCTGGTTCCACACCATTATCTATTAATTCAAGGAAAGTAGAGCATTTCTGATATGGATGGCCCAAACAACCACATTCCATGCACCATTCGGGCAACCTTTCATAGCGGAAATCCACCCAAAACTTGTCACGAACTTGCTGCAGACGAATGTTGCGACCCCTTCTCAGTGGCTTAGTAACATCTAGTTTCACTCTTATGCGTAAAAATGGCCCCCATCCTTCATTGAGAGAGTCAGTATAAACTTCCAAAAACTCCCCAATAATGTTACCCAAAGCCTTTGCTAACCCTCTTGATTTACTAAGAAAAGGTAGCCTATAAACTTGTACCCAAAAGGGGGAGAATTTGAGATCAGTCGGTTGTAAATTTTGTAGTGCAGAAGGTTTTTGGAGGACAATATGGTGGTTTTGGAAGTGCCAAGGTTCTTGAGTAAGAACTCTTTCCATGTCACCTTCACAGCCAAAGGTGATCATGAAAAGATCAGTTTCTTTTTCAGTGATTTTAGCAGGAAAACGACCATCCCAATGGACCTTCATCTGCTTTTGTAATGTAGACAAATATACTGGCTTTCTGGTTAGTACTCGAGCAAGGAGACAATGTTCTTCATTATCGTTCAAAGTGTTGGACGCTTCTTCATCAAACGACAGAATGGATTCCTCCTCTTCTTCTAAGTTGATAATTCCTTTCATTTTTTGCGTTAATGGATCCATAATACACGGTAAAAATGAAAGTGAAGTGCGGCAAATCAGGGAAAAGAATCGAAGATGGATATGGAAACTGCAGGAAAATCTGAAAGTTAGATGGAAAAACCAAAAAGGAAGGTAACTGCCTCAGAGCAAATTACGGCAGACGCTCTCACATGGACATGTAAATCCATGATCATAATGTAATTGGTTTTGTAAAGAAGAAATAAATAAATAAAAAAGGTAATTAATAAATAATGGTTGTAAAATGCACTTTTCTATTACCCAATAAGGCAAAAAGGAATCTTTGCATGCAACACTTATTTTCTTATTTTTTTTTAACACTTTTATGACTTAGTGTTGTACATGTGAATTCTCCAATAATAATTTGAGAAATTTGTGTTATATAATACATACAAATATTGGGTTTGATTTTAGGAGGAATAATTAATAAAAAACGGAAGAAAAAAAATAATAAAATCTAACAAATTGAAAGTGTCCTAAAAGCTTTTCAAGTCTTCAATATGCAGAGTCAGCCCTTTTAAGGCCTGCCAAAAGGAACAAATACATATCAATGAGTAAGGAAACAAATTTACTTTGTAAAAATGATTTTTTTTTTTTTTAAAAAAAAAGAAAAACTTTAAAATATCAAAAAGTGTTACCGTTAACTTCTTATTACAATCTCTTAGTTAATCTTTGTGTTTGAAAAACACATTCCAAAATATAGTTACAATATCATCCCTATGAATATTTAAAATTTCTGAATACTTTACAGTGTCGATAATAGGTTTGAAGTTTTTTGAACACGCGTGGTAGATTTGAATATTAAAAATTCTATTATCGCTACTGTAAAATATTTGGAATTTTTTAAAAATTTACAAAGATAATATTGTAACTATAACGAATATCGTTGTGAAAAAAAATTGAAAAGAAAATATTCCAACATGTGATTTCGGGCATATAAATTAACTAAGAAATTGTAATAAGATGTTGTAATTAGCACCCCTCTAAAAAAGTTGATTTTTTAACAAGGTGTAAAATGTGTAATAATCAAATGACATTTTGTAAGAATTTATGAAAAACAAAGCAAAATGAGTATTAGAAAAAAATCTAAGTTACTAATGGAGAGTAAGTATACTTACAATCTTGGTTTGATCAAGTAGATCTTCCAATGCCTCAATTTTCTACAATATTTACAGAAACATAAACAATTATATGATATGATTATGCATATTAGATCTGATGTCTTATAATTAACCTCAAATTAACTCAAGAACTTACCTTTTTTGTGTCTGCAAGTGCTGTTTCCAAACCTCTGATTTTCTGTCATATAATATCAACATATCATCAATTATTCTAATAATCTATATTTTAAATAATAATTAAACAGATCAGATTATAATATTAAGGGCTCGTTTGGAACGCCGTATTAGGTCGTATTGTATTGTATTCTATTATATTGAATTGTATTTTATACAATATTTTTATGTAAAACTATATGTGGTAATAACTTTTATGGACACCTAAATATATAATATTTTAGTATAAATTAAAGTTTAACATAGTATTATATAAAAATATGATATATAATCCAATTCAATATAATACAATACAATACAATACGACCTAATATGGCGTTCCAAACGAACCCTAAGTGTTTTTATAAATACCATATTGCGTGCCAATGCAGACTGTGGAGCTGTTGTTTCAATGTGATCTTCTTCACCATTGTTATTCTCCTCATCTGTTGTTGTCGTAATTGCCTATATACAACATAAACAAAAAATTAATTCATACTTATTATTAACAAATTTCATTACTAATAAATCCTCTCCTCAGCACCAGTCCATCATAAACCATATCATTTCTCAGTAAATATATGGTCCGTATTTTAATGTAATGGTAATTTATAAGGTTAATATCAGTTTAGATTCTGTATTTTGCAAAAAATATCGATTGAATCTTTCGTTTTGTTAAATAACAAAATGAATTCAGTATTTTTTAAAATAGTACAAATAGGGCTCTGAGTTTAATTTTCGATAATTTTTTTAATATAACTAACTTGAAGATGTTTCTAGCATGAACAGATATAAAAAACATAACTAATTTTGTCATAACACTTCTATATCGAGTTATTAGTAAGTTTTGTTTTATAACAGAAAAACGGTTTAGTATTATTTTAGAAATACAAGGTTTAATTTGTCATTTAACAAAATAGAAGGTTTAATTAATAATTTTTGCAAAATACAGGATTCAAAATAATATTTACCCCAAATTATAAAAGACTAATTAGGATTTTGCTTCCAGATTTTTGATACTTACCAAATCATATCCCTGAATTTTTTATGTCGTTCATGAATTTCGAACTATTGAGATTTTCAGATACAAGGATTTATGTTCAATTCCATTTAATTTTTTACCAACATGATGATTGTCAATGTATCAAATCGTGTTCCTAAATTTCAACATATACTAAATCGTACCTGTTGAACTTTTATCCGCATCAAGTATCCATTAGTAAAATTGGATGAAAGTATTGAATTTAACAATGTCAATAATTTGAGATAAATTTTTAACGGCCTAAAAACTTCAATAAACACAATTTAATATATATCAAAATTTAGATGTTAAAATTTTAATTAACCATTATAAAATGGTAGTTAATGTAAAATTTAGAGTACCTGAACAATTTCTGCAATGTCAGGATCATTCCAAGGTCCTTTATCACTTAACAAACACCCACCATAGTCATCACACGTGCAATTTCCACCCAGAAATGTTGGCAAGCAACTTTCATATATCCATAATCAACATTAATTATTATATTCTTAATTCATTTGTAACTAATTAGTAACGAAAATCTTAATAATTAAACACTTGCCTTAGGTCAATAACTTCAAGTAACTCATTAAGGTAGTTGTATCCCAACACCTGAATATATTATAATATGTATAGTTGAGTTTGATGATTATAATAACAAGTAATTAATGATGAGTTACTAGTTACTAGTTACTAGTTACCTTAATCTTGGCTAGAGTACGTGCATCTAAAAAAGCCTTGACTACTTTCCACAGCATTCTAAATCCAGAACCAGCATTCACAATAAACAGACGATGCATTGTCTGCTAATATGTACAGTATATATACATAAATATATATATATCATAACACCATATTATATATGTATATACCATATTTCATTCATTGGTTACTAATAATAGATATAATATAACATATACCTCTGGGTAGTAACAACTATCAATCTTCTGAATTTCCATGAAGATGTATCTTGCAGGCTTTGAGAAATTAGCCAATCCCTATTATAATTCAAACATTTCAAAATTAATGTTTAATATCCATTTTCAAAATAACAAATCGGATCGTGTATTTTTTAAAATTATACAAAATTAATAATTCACTGAGCTCAGTTTTTAACGTGGTCATAACACCTTAAGGTTATATTATGTTCTATTTTAACAAAAATTGGACTCGGGTACCATTTTGAAAAATACAAGGTCTAATTTGTTGTTTAACAGAACAGAAGATCAAATCAATAACTTCTGTAAAATACAGGATCCGATCCAATATAATATTTGAATTAGTTACCACTCCTTGGACATCTAGAATGGTTGTGGTTGAAGCAACATGAGTTTTTGCAGCAATGGAACAAGAAGGGTATCTAAGCTTCAATGTCTTCTCTTGTTCTGAAACATGGTACCTCACAAATCTTTCAACAGTTGTAACTTGTAACAGTTGATTTACATCAATCATTCCAATCCTTTCTATGTATATTGGTCTCCCATTTCTATCAACCCCATGAAAACCATGTGGATAACACTTCTTTACTCTCTCATGCTCCTCAAATTTGAACTCCTGCAAAAATCAAAATTATATTTTTTCAGAGATTTGTAATTTACATTAAAAAATATATAATAATTTTGCATAAGACTAACCTTGTGAATAGCATCAACTCTGTATTCTTCTCTCCATTTAAGATAATTCAAGAACATTTCTTTAGCTTCAGCAAAATTAAAGTCTCTCATTCGAAGAAATCTATAACAAAAAATACCTTACTTTAGAAAACATATAATAACACCTTTAATTCAACTCTATGATAACACTATTATTAATTACTTGCCTCAAAAGGGTATGATAATCATTATGTTTTGGTGGAAGTTGAACCTCAAGAAAAAGCATTTCGCGAAAAGATTGAACAAGATGTTCATCTTTCGGATCATGGTTGCCTTCAAGAACTTGTTGCATGCTTTTTGTTCTTCCAATCTTTTTCATTGCTCCACCGAGTTTTAGAGGATATGATAACATCGACTTAAAGCTCGAAGAAGAAGAAGAAGAAGAAGAAAGAGATGATTTTTTGTCCTCCTTTATAGGAGGCAATTGCCAATGACATTCAATAGGTGGATGAATTGTTTTAGTCCTCTTTGTACTTTTTTCCCGAGATGTTTGCCAATTACTCGATGAGGTTTCTCTACTACCGTTTCCACCACCATTACCACTACTTCTTGTTATGACTATTGTACTATCTTTATCCTTTGATTTATACATTATGGAACATAAAAAATGTAATACTTTGTTTGGTTGGTTTGGTACTATTCTTCACAGTTTGATAATAGAAGTTATAATAACACTATTATGAGTAGTTATCCTTATTTCTACAAGTGATAAAGATGATATTAGTGTTGTTGTTACCTTTGTTTGAAATTTCTATATATGAATAGTGCAAACATATATAAAAGGGTTTGGGAATATAATGAAAAGAATGGGAATGAAGCAAGAAATATTGTTGAATGGTATTGGAATCAATGCTTTGCTTGCTTGCATTGTCAAATTAAAACATATGTGGAATCATTAATTAATAAGAGATATAACATAAGTTTTCCATTCATTCAAATGTTGGGTCTTCTTTGGATTGGACCTAATAATCCTATATATGTTTTGTGGCTAATGAGTGAGTGAGCAAATGGACTATTTTAAGTTTTGGTTTTGTGGGCCAAGCCTACTTTTGGGACCAATTATACTATATTCTTTTGTACTTTTACTAAAGCTTCAAACTTTATTCATCAATTACCAAACCATCTTTTACTTTTATTACTTTATTAAATCTCCCTATGTGAGTAATTGGGAATTTGTTAGAAATGCTAAGGTGCACTTAAGTTAAACGTGTCAAGTACTACAAAATATGACATATTAGTATATTTTAATATTGAATCTTACACATTTTAATTTAATAAATAATATAAAAAAATTACTAATAAATTATAGAATTAGATATTATTGTAGCATTGAATACTTTAAAATGTCAAATAGCAATACTATTTATTTTACCATTTAGAATGCAAAAGGGTTGATAATGTCAGAATTGCAATTTGAAGACTATTAGAGAACATTATCCCACATGAATTAAATGTAAAAGTAAGCCATATATAAAGAACATGAGCTACTTCACTCATTGTCAATTGGTTTTGAGATGGAACCCCATGATTCTCAACATGGTATCAAAGTCATATCCCTAGCGATCTTTCGATCCACACTTACCAGATGGTGCAAAGGTGCCTAAGATGATATCCCAATTGTTTTATTTCAATTAATTATTGCTTCCATTATGTATTAATTCACTAATAATATGATCAAATTTAGTTAATTGAGTGCATATAAGTTTGATCAGTTGGAAAACTTTAAATATAATGTTCAAACATCTAAGGTAAAGGTAGTATATATATATATAGATAGAATGTTATATAAATAAGAAATTTACATAAAATATTATTTTTGGTAAAAAAAATTACTTTTACATTTAAATATATATTTTTTTTACATTTTTATGGCATCATATAAAAAAAATTACGAAAATAACAAAAATTTATATAAAAATAACATAAAAACAACATTAAAACAATATAAAAAATAGTATACAAATAATAAAAAAATTAACACACTAACAATAATACAACATAAAAATAATATTATTTTTTGTAAATAAAATCTTAAAACCATAAAAAATTCAAAATTCCGTACAATGAATTTTTTATTTATTATTTTTGTTGTTTTTAGGTAATTATGAAATTACCCCTTAAAACTTTGGTAAGATTCTTATTTTTAAGTATAATTTGTGAGTAGTTTTTTCTCTATCATATATGTAGTGGATTTATAGTATAGCATGTATTAAAAATACTTGAATCATTTTTATTAATTTTAATTAATTATTCAATTCGATGGTGGCTCACGTATAATTAAGATGGTCATGTGATTATTAATACATGCACATATATAAAGTTGTTGCATGCATTCATATTGATCAAGAACAGCTATACATGATCACATTCTTGATCTAATTAATTGATTTTAATTTAAATATATAGTCAACTCATGATAGATAACAAAATCTTCTTTATGTAATGGTCCAACTTAGATATACATCTTATTCATATCCCCTATAATATCTGCAATAATAATGGACCATGGAAACTTATAGCTCTTCCCAAACTCAATGCTTAGAAAATACGTACATTTCTAGATACTATATAAATATAGTGTTGAAGTCAAATTAAGCAACTTAACTTTAAGTATATATATATATATATATGCATGGTTCAAAATCTCACAAAATTACCAAAGAAATTGAAAATATATACATGGTATACATACTTGGTTGATGACTTTAATCAAAAGTAAGGTTTTTAAAAGATGCTTTTATAGGCTTTCCATGCAAGCTCCAAACATTTTTATTGTTAGTTGGGTAATTAGTGGAGTTCAGTTTTTAACCACTTGAGGCTAGCTCAAGTGGTCATAGGGGGTGCGTGTGTATTGGAGGTCCTGAGTTCGTATCCCAAATTATGGTTATATAATATATAAACGCTTAAATAAATAAAAAAAAAAAAACAGAAACTCAACTAAACAGAATTATATTATATAAACTATTATTATTAGGTATCACTACAAAAGTGGTGTCTTGTAAATAATTTACCATATTTTATAATAATTATTAATTTAAATTATGTAAAAATTAATATTTAATTATATTCATAAGTATATATGGATATGTTATTTTGAAGGGGTAATATATTATAGATATATCCGTGGGCATGCACTTTAACATTTGTATATATATTGTATAAGAGGAATATGAGTTGATCATGTGATGCATGAGTAGTGATGATGAGTACGTACTTAGGTATTATTAATATTAAATGAGAATGAAAAAGACAAAATAGTGATATCATGATGAAATGAAGAAGAAGAAGTGCACGAGTGGAGAAGAGGTAAATAATTAAGCTTTTGAGCTGGATCCAGAGATAGACACACACACACACATACATATAATGTACGTACGTAGGTAGGTAGGTATGGCTAGATTAGATTAGATTAGATTAGATAGGCTGTAACTGTATCTTTGGAATGGTCAATCAAATAGTCACAATCATCACTCTATCTCATCCCATCTCTATATCTTTATTAATTATCATCCCCTAACTAATGCATGCTCTAAGACAACTCTAATTATATAAGGCTTTAACTAAGTAGGAACACATTATTGATCTCTATATTATTCACTTTGTGCTTAAGTTTTCAAAAATTTATTTTTAGTATATTCTTAAAAGGTCTTATACTAATAAATATATTGGCTATTCTTATATATTTACAATTTTTTTTTTATTTTTAATTAATATGAGACTTTAGTTGCACTTTTAAAAATCTTTCCCTCAAACACAAGATTACATTGCTCATTAATTACTAGGCCAGCTTCGGCTGCAATTAGAGCATGCTTAACTGAGCATATTCACTGATCTCATCGTTATAGTACACCAAGGCTCATTACCTTTGTTTAACATGTTGATGATTTATTCACATAACTAACTTTAAAACTCAGCTCTGATACCACTTGTTGGGTCGTCGAACACCATCTATCTCCACTCTTAATATGATATTGTCGCTTGAGCTTAAGCCCTCACGAATTTAATCTTAGGAGCCTTTTTGAAAAATCTCATACCAATAAAAAACAACTAAAATAAGCCGAAAAATCTAGTCTAATTAACAATATTATTACGAGCAGTTTTATTAAAATTTCTAGTAATCAAACAAATTAAACAACAAAGCAAAAGTCTAAGTAAATTCAAGAACAAATTTTTATCCTTCCAACTAGGAACTCTCCCTAACATAACACGATCCACAAGTGTAAGTCAATCAAAAAGATAAATATATAGGATTCACTCTATCAATTATGACACAAAGATATATAAAGCATGAGCAATAACTTGTACATGACCAAGTTAGGCTGGTGGGCATAAAATTAAAATGAAGCAGTCTCTCAAACTATGTGAGCAGAATTAGATGCAACAACTCGGGAGACTGCTCGCGGTCGGGATGAATATATTTTTTTTTATTACTCATATTATTAGTATTGACATTGAGTAATAAAAGTTAGAATATTGAAAGAGGGTAAGGTGGGGTCATTACTCAAACTCTCTGCCTCTTTCTCATATATGCATTGAGAAATGGTCATTTTACAGCTGTTGTTGTTGTAAATGAAGCCAAGCCAACTGTGTCTTAGCTATGTCACTTTGGAAGAAGCACTCTTCTTTTGGCCCTTTCCTCAAGTCACTCTCTTCCTTTTTCTCTATTTTTATTCTCAGTATACAGTACATAATGTTATTTATAATTTATTGGCTCATTACTTATTATGATCCTATCTTTATAGCTCGTTTCCATTAATAATACCCCAAATAAAAGTTTGGAAAATCTGACACAAAAAAATATTACTAAAAAACTTTTGTTACCTCACCAACCTCTCTCCCCCCCAATTTATGCTCACTTTGAGTGTGAAACTTGTGCCTTGAATTGATTGAGCCTCTTGTACAAGTGTAAGAGTAATGATAAATGGGTTCAAATATTCAACAAACTATTATCCATAGTCATCTTGTATCATCTTTTAAAAGAGTAATTTTTATCTGAAATAAATGTGATTAATTGACAATGTCAATGATTTAGTGCAAATATGAAGAAATACTAAAAAAAATATCACAGCTAGATGTCTAATATAATTTTTAGATATCATATTATTATTTGGATTCAAGTAAATATAAAATTATACATATTTATAATTATTATAAAATATAATTAAGGTTAATTAGTAATTTTTTTCCCTGAATTTTAACATGTACTAAATTGTGTCCCTTGAACTTTTTTGGCCGTTAAAAATTTCCCCCAGAACTATTTAGATTGTTAAATTTAAAGACTTTTGTCTAATTTTAGTAAAAAAATTCTAACATGGATGATAGTTCAAGGGGCATGATTTAGTACATATCAAAGTTTGAGGGGCATGATTTAATACATATGAAAGTCTGGGGAGCATGATTTAGTACATAAACAATCACTGAAACAGTAAAATTGAATAAAATTAGACAAAAGTCCTTAAATTTAACAATCTCAATAGTTCGGGGGGAATTTTTGACGGCCAAAAAATTTTAGGGGGCACGAGTTCAGGGGGAAAAATTACTAATTAGCCTATAATTAATTATTCTTAAAGTCTGAAGTGTAATAGCAACTAGGACTGAATATTTAAATCAAATTTAGCATGGACCCGACCAACCTGCTCAAGCTCGACCAATGAAACTAAAAATTGAAAAACACTCGTTAAGCACATACACGGATTGTGCCCCTACCCACATGAGATCAAATCGAACCCCATCTCCCTCATTTGATCGCATACAGTCGCCACATTGTAGTAGCACTATGACCGATAGCCCCTTTGACGACTGGACCTCACTCTTCTCTCCTCCTCCTTCTCATCTACTTAATACCTAACAGCAAGCCAAGGCAGCAGATTTTTATCTTTTTTTTTGTTAAACCTGCCTAGCCACATGTCGTGGCTCGTTGTTGAGAAATATAAGTTTCTATCACAAAATCAATTGGTGATGAGTAGAGTAACTTGTGTTTTCATATATGACTCAATATTTTTACATTTAATTCATGTGAGATAATATTTTCGAATGTTCTTTCTCAAGATGATGGTTGTTTTTGCTCACCAATCTTGAATCACTTTATCACAAATCGTGTCATTTGCTCACTTTATTTTTGTTCAGATCTCAAGCGTTTTTGTACCATCTAAATTTGATTTTTATTTGAATCTCAAGTGTCTTCGTACTATCTAAATCTCGTACGACTGGCTAACTATCTAAATAGGTGTGCATCAAAAATTCATTTTTTTATGGCACAAAACCCGCAAAACTGTGTAGACCGAATTTCAAACCATGCCCTGAGCAATACTCCATTTTGAGTGATCAAAACATTACTCTCATGTATAATTAGCAATAACTCTCTTCCTCTCTCGTCTTCCTCAAACCTTAAATTTTCACTGATCCTTTTGTCTATTCCTCTTAAAACTAATAATTATTAAAAGAGTAGTTAGCAGCACGAAAGGTGGTCCACTTCTACTCTTCACTTCATTTCATTTATTAATTAACACTCTGACTTAATTAATAATTAAATGTACACAATATTTTATTGAGAAATATTAAAAGTAATAGTGGTGTATTGAGTGTCAATAATAACTTATAATAAAAGTATTATTAACCAAAGCATTATTGGTGCTCAATAACGCCCAATGTTCAATTTTCAATACATGAATTACAAGCTTTAATTATATAAGTCAAACTCAAATGGGTTAGTAGAATGAGTCTATCTCTTAAATCACAATCCAATAATAATCAAGTTACGTAGTCATAAAAAGACAGAAACCAAAAGATTTGAGTTATTGATTGATTTTACCATGTCACGCTCACTTTTACTATTCAAAGTTTTAACCTTTTCTTCTTCACAAGCACATTACATCACATCATATCTTCGTTTTTATTTCTTTCTTATCCTTATCATTTGTTTGTTTTCATTTCTTGCCAAAGTGGTCGGTCGGTCCAATCAAACACTTTCATTTCATTTAGGTACTTTTTTTTGGGTCATCAAAATTTCAAAATTTGAACTTTAATGCTTCTAAATATAAATTAATAAACACATGGTAAATAATAATAAAAGATCTAAAAATAGAGAATATAGAATAATTATATAATAATAATAATAAAAGAACAATCTTTTGGGGCCACCATATGACCAAAATCTATACAAAATATAATTCACATTAAAATCTTAGGAAATACATAACACAACACATTCCTTTTGTTATGTTTTCACTTGGTGAGATTCAATTATGTCTACATTTTCAACACCATATTATTATTATTATTATCCACATTTTGTTTTAAATTATTATTTTCTTTGAAGAAGCAAAAAGTGATGAAGTGAAACAACATATGTGAGCCTATTTACATCTTACATAATAAGTACCCCTAATACAAACCTCCCCACCCCACCTTATTTTTGTACCTAAAATCTCACATCTTCTATACAAGAGATACAAAATCCCCACGTGCGTGACAAAGTCAACTCTTAACTTTTTTACTACAGCAAAGAAGTCAACTCAATAGTAGTGACATTGTTCTTAAAAAAAAAAAAAAACAACTATACATTCCCTCCCCTTATATTTCGAGTCCCTCCACTTACATTTCAAGTCCTATAATAAAAGATGAGACTGATCGAAGAAACTATTATAAATCAATCAAACAATAATTTTATAACAGTTTTGACCAATCTCATTCTGCCACGTGACTCGAAATGTAAGTTTAATCGAAAAATTATCGATTACTTTTGCTCAAACGTTCCCAAAGTAAGGAGCATTGCCTCGGAGCAAATCCGACCCTACGATTGTCCAAATCATACACAACCTCGAACCCTTGCTGTTGATAGTTGCCAAGTGTCGCAGCAGGCCCACCTCTAAGCTCCTTCTCATCTCCACCGTTCATCAACATCAAACACCCAACTCTCCTCTTCTTTCTCAAACCCTCATCACCACCGTCCAAAAACTCATACAAATAGTTTCTCTTAGGCAACACAACACTAGATTTCAATTTACTATTATTGTTGTTCCCAACAAAATGCAATGCCACCACCGGAACCTCAAACACCTTCTCATCATAATAATAACACGGCGAAAGCCCCGTCGTCTCCTCCACCTCCGCCGCTCGCTCGTGGGCCCGCCCGACTCGCCGGTCAAACTCGGCAACCACCGAGTCATACAAACTTGCTGGCAACATCGTAAAAGTCGTCCCCGAATCCACCGCCATCCCACCATTTCCCTTCCTATCCACTCTCTTGAGAAACGCCGGCGCCGGAATATTCCTTTTTCCGACGGTTATTCCGGCGAGTCCGACAGAGTATAAATACGGATGTTTGGGATTTTCCAACATGTTCGTGTAAGTAAAGTCAGCTTTTTTATCACCAATTCTCTTCTCTTCTTCATCATAACGGCCGAGAATGAGCGGACTCGGTCGCCGGACTTTCTCTGGATTAAAAGAATGAGAAACTAAACAGTAAGAGAAATGGTTTCCGAGCTGAGGTGATACGGTGGCTAACTGAGCCGGTAAAGAAAGCAAGCCACGGCCAAAGCCGGCGACTCCAATGGGTTCGCCGAGAGCCGTGTGAGCACAACCAAAGGTGAAGTCTTTAAGCACCAACGCCGGAGAAGACGAAGTGGGCACCGTTAAACTGAGCTTATGAAGCTGAGCAACGAAGCTGCCATCGGCGTAAGCATAGTAAAAAGGTGGACAAGAGAAAGAAGAACAATCAGAAATCTCAATGGTTTCAAGTGGGCATTTAGCCATGGCACAGAGATCGGAAGATGAGTGGGAATTATGTACGGCGGTACAAGACGGAGACTTGCATTTAACGGTGGAGTTTTTGGGTATTTTCGGCGGCGGAAAAGTTGCAGAGGGTTCGTATTTACCTTCACAGAGTATACATTCGAATGGAGAACAGGGGAACCAGACGAGGTCGCTTCCGGTGTCCATGTAGAGAGAAATTGGTTGAGGTGGGTTTGTTCCGATGGTTAAAGAGAGCGTGTAATCACTTCCCGGTGAAAGGGGGAGAGAGACTTGGTGACTGTGGCGGTGGTGGTGACGCGCTAAGGAGCGAGTGGTGGTTGATTTAAGGAGGTTGTGAGTTGTGTTGAATTGGGTTTTGGATAGAGAATGTGTTAATGGAAAAAGAAGTGTTTTTGAAATTGAAATGGAGAAGAAGAGAGTCAAACAGAGCAAAAACAGAGCTTTTGATGAAGCCATGAATGGATAGAGAGAGAGAGAGAGAGAGAGAGTTGGATTGGGTTTTGGATAGTGAAAGAAGAGGTTTTTAAAGAGAGAGTTTTTAAGTTTGAGACCATTAAACAATAATGGTTGAATGTTTGATTAAGAAGAAAGAAGAAGAAAAATAAGAGATTAACACTAACAACTTTATTTACTATTTTTAATAATATGATTAAAAATCAAGATCAATGCTTTTCTTATTGGTTATTATTATAGAGCTAAAGAAAAAGAAATATGAAACTAAAATTATAACAAATTATTACTATTTCTAATATATTATTTCACTTATATATCAACCATTCATTATTTCATTATTTGTTATGTTAATATATAAAACTAATCATATTATAATGATAATGAAGAGGTTAGGTAATGATAGGTGGTGGCTTTAGTATCATTGGGGCCTAAAGTGTCTATTGATTTTGATTACTTAAAATAAACAAATATTATATATTTTTCTTAATTTTCATTGAAATGATTATTGACTTTTTTAATGTTTATCCTTATAATAATTTATTTTGTAACACTTTCTTTTAGCTTAAGTGTATATTAATATGAATATGAAGGTTTTATTATGAGTGAGTTTATTTGGTTAATGACTTGGATACTAAGGTTAACATGTTCTTTATTTCTTGAATAGTGAACTATCTCATATTATAATAACCATTGTATTAAAATCATATCAAAGTATTTAATTTTAGGTCAAACAAAGGGATCCCATTGTATTCTAATTCATATAAAGATGGTTTAGCATAATTAATTTTATTTTTCAAGTAAAGTCGTCAAAATAGAAGCATAAAGTTTATATTATACCAACTTGCATATGTATTTGCTAATTTTGCATAAGATAGTAGTGCAAGTACTTTTACATGAATTGTCTATTCCACAATTCAATTCAAACTTTTTATGCCTAACATTTGTCTTTACACTTCCTCCAAAATAAGTATAAAATAAAAATGATATTAATAATTCTCTTTGCAAATTTGTCCATATACTAACATAAAATCATTTTATTTATCACATTTCATTAAAAAAAATGAAAAAACGTTTTAATTTTCATTTTCAAATCTTTCATTTGAAATTAATGGCCTCATATATTTTTGTCATGGTTGCCTGCCTATGTAGATGAACAAGTTGTAACATTTGTTTCACTTCTCAATACAAATATTAATAAATCTATTAAATTTTCATTTGAAAATTTTCATTTTAATATATTTCTAAAAACTAAAATTATATTGACTATTATTTCTAAAATTATGAAGTAAACTATACTTCAATGATTAACTTTTTAAGTAAAGTTATCTCTTTAAATGTGAAATATATTCTCTTACATATTACTTCATTCACAATGTGGTACAAAAGGTCATAAAATATAGTCATCAAAATGAGTATCAATTGTTTACCATTTACCAAACTTAATAACAATGGACTATCCTTTATAATTATAATAAATCAAAATGGGATTTTTTTTAAGGTAAATGAAAATTTTTATTAATAGGTAAACCGAATATAATTTATTATATGGAGATATTACTTATGGAGCAGAATTAATAATAATAAACTAATTAAACTATTTACACTAAAAAGGAAAAAAAATGAAGGACACTTGAATTTTTGATATTTTTTTTTTATTTCTCATCAAATGAATGGTATTTTTTTTTTTTTTTTTGAAGATCTTTACTATTCTTAGCATAATATTAGAGAATCTCAATTGCTTTTTAACTAAATAACTTATATAAACATAAGAAAAATATATAAAAAATATTAAATTTTTATCTAGAATGAAAATGAGACATATCACACTTATTAAAATTAGGATATTTTTCTCTCTAAACAATGAAAAGAGAGTATTTTGTATTTTTCTGTTTTTATATTATATACATTTATTTATTTTTGTAATTTAGTAGTATGCAATGCATAGAAGATATTAATATATAGAGGTGATATGTAAAAGAGGCCAGAGAGAGAAACAGCAGCAGTCCAAGACAGAAGAAGACGCGTGGCATTATTAGCTGGCAGATTGTCCAAGTGGCTACCTTTTGTGGGCCCAGCCCAATATTAGGTGTCTCACTCTCAGCCCACTTTATTTATTTTTGGATTCTCTTTGGTTGAGTTGAGACCCCACTTGACTCGACTCGCTCGCTCACTCACTCACTCACCCCTAAAACAAGCTAAACTCTCCCCATCATATAATATAGTTTAATTTAGATAATAATAATAATTAATAATAATATGTGGCCTCTTAATCTTCACTAAAGTCATTTTCATTGTATTATTCAATTCAATTAGAGACCTAAGTGCCAGCTATTTTACCAAACTTATCATATCATTATATTTATATAAACACTTATATATATGTATATACTCTTGTTATAGATTCTCCTAACAATAATCAAAGTTTTATTTTCTTTTTGAGTTTATTGTACATAAACAATAATTATGGTTCAACCTTTATTCCCTTCCTCCCACCAAAACCACCAACTTAGAAATTTTTATAACATATCAAAGTCTATATAATTTATTACTTCATTTATATTGAATGAATGAATGAGGTGTTTTTCCCTTAAAATGATGAGAAATGTTGAAAAACATTTTAAAGTGTCCTATACTATAAGTAAATATCATATTATAAGTAATCAGGGTCGATTTTAAGCTATATAAAAAATTATTTTAAGATAGGTGAACTCTAAGCGTGGACTTAGTCTGTCTATATTTAAAAGGTTAATTAGTAATTTTTTTTCCTGAACTTTGACATGTATTAAATCGTGCCCTCTGAATATTTTTGGTCGTTAAAAATTCCCACGAACTATTGAGATTGTTAAATTTAAAGACTTTTGTCTAATTTTAGTAAAAAAATTCTAACATGGATGAAAGTTCAAGGGACATGATTTAGTACATATCAAAGTTTGAGGGGCATGATTTGGTAGAGGGTAAATTGTGGCATAAATACCTAATATTTCCGATTTTATACACTTAAATACCTAATGTTTATTTTTAGTGGCAAAAATACTCAATGTTACAATTCTCTTAAACCGTCACTAACACTTCTGTTAACTCATAAATATGAACACGTGAATGGTTCAGATGCATTACATTTATTTTTATTTTATTTTAAAACTTAATATTCTTAACATCAGAAACTAAATACTACTTGTTTTAAAAAAAACGTGTTCTCATTAATAATTTTCACATGATATTAGCACTTCAATTCGATAATCATGTTCCATATACTATACTGGTTTACTCAGCTATGGTAATTTAGTATTGCATCTCTCTTATTTTTTTTTAAAAAAAAATAAATAATATTTAGTTTTTTATATGAAGAATATTAAATTTTAAAATAAAATAAATAAATGTAATGTATTTAGGCCCTCCACATGTCTATATTTATGAGTTAATAACGGGAGTGGTAGTAACGGTGTAAGAGAATTGTAATATTAGGTATTTTTGCCACCAAAAATAAACATTAAGTATTTAAGTGTATAAAATCGAAAACATTAGGTATTTATGCCGCAATTTATCCATTTGGTAGATATCAAAGTTTGGGGAGCATGGTTTAGTACATAAACAATCACTGAAACAGTAAAATTGAATGAAATTAGACAAAAGTCCTTAAATTTAACAATTTCAATAGTTCGGGGGGAATTTTTAACGGCCAAAAAAGTTTAGAGAGTATGATTTACTACATGTCAAAGTTTATGGGAAGAAATTACTAATTAGCCTATTTAAAATTAAGCATGCAACTAATTGATGGTTTTAAAATGATGAACATCCCAGTGCAATGGGGATTCTATCCTACTTTTACTGAATGTTTGGTTAAAACTTTTGATTTCCAATCGGTTGTATTTATTTTGATTAATCGTTCGGTTAATTATGTTGCGAATCGTCTTGCCAACTACGTGTTCATAAGATTCAATCTCATAAGATTCAATCTCATAATTATTTAAGGGATGTGGCCTCTTTTTGTGGTCACTAGTTTGCTTTCTTTCAATAAAACTCTCTTATTTATCAAAAAAAAAAAAAAAAAAGTAGTTGTTAGAGACTTCTTATTATTAGTATTACTTGTCATTGTACGGTTTCAAATTAGACACACTATCACTCAATGATTAGATTAGAGTAGAATAGCATTGGTCACCTCAAGATGAATGAATGAAGAAGAAGAAGAGACTTTAAGTGGGGCCATATAGGTCCTTCTCCTTTGTTTATTCTATGAATGACCCAATAAATTAATATGTCAAAATAGTTAACATTAAGTATGTAGACCATATAGTGTCAACTTTATTCTTATTATAAATACTTAAAAATATTTATATAACTTGAGTTGATTTATATGTCATAAATTAGTATAATTCAATATAGACTTTTACATATTTTAATATAATAAATTATTTTATAAATATATAAAAATAACAAAAAATTTATATTTTGTGAGTATGATGATTTTTTTTACAATATACAGAATATTATTTTTTTATTATTTTCGAAAAGAGTAACATTATTTTGACGTTACTGATACGGAAAAAAAAAGGTAATTTTTTTATAACAATACAAAGTATTTTTTTATGTTGTTTCAAAATAATATTGTTTTGATATTATTACTACAGAAAAGTAACATGAAAACAATATTTTTTTTTTCAAATATAAGTGAAATCTGTAACTTTTAAAATATAAATAAAGAAAAATTCTGTAAAAATGTAAAAAAAAAAAAAAAATTGTTTTTATGTTTATTATGTAAATTATTTTTTTAATTTAATAAGTAATACAATAAATTCTTAACTACATGCAAATTGCTATCGCATTTTGGTGTTTGAAACTTTAAATCTTAAGATTAAAATTAACAAAAAATATTTAGGATTTTTTGCTATGGCATAAGTAATAGAGAAGCTTACACTCATTTTGAAGTGAGTGCTCTTTGGTATTTCTTAGTAAATATATTTGTATTAATCATACTTTTACTTCATCCTTTTTTTAAAAAAATAAATTAAATTAAAATAAAAGGACCCAGCTTTTACCATTAATGAAAATTTAATGTGAATGCCTATTTCAAAAATTCAGGGATTAGTATAAATTAACAAAAGGTAATCTTTTGTTAAATATATTAATTAAAAGATTTCATACTTTCTATTTTTTTTTTTTATTTAAGCGTTTATATATTACAACTATAATTTACCTGGGACTCGAACCCAGGACTTTCAACACTCACACACCCACCTATAACCACTTTGAGCTAGCCTCAAGTTACCTTCTAAACTTAAAATGTTGTTCTTTTCTTTTATGAGTAATTACCATTATTTAAGTTAACCATTTTCAATATTAAATTTAGAGTAATTAGTGTAAAAACCTTTTACGTTTTAATTTTTACACATTTAATTTAATTTTATTTTTTTTGTGGCAAAATACCCTTAAGTTTTACTTTTTTTTGTAAATTCGAGGCGTCAGTTAAATGTCACTGTTAAATACACACTGAAAGACTATTGTGTACACTTGTGTATACGTGACAGTAAATCTCAAAGTTAATACACTAGTAATATAATTGGTATTTAACGATTATATCCAACTGACAGCAAATTTAAAAAAAAAAATAAAGGGATTTCACTGTTAATAATGCTTAAATTTACACGATTATTGCCTAATTAGTAAATGACACGAATATATAATGCATAAGTTATTAGTTTAAAGGAGAGTAAAATAAAGGTTTTTATTAGACCAATATTTTAGTTTTGAATGTATTAAAGCACCAAATCCCATAAGAATCCTAGGATAAACACACAGACACATCAAAAGATCAGCAAGAACACTTGAAACTACTGTTAAAACCAGATTGAAGATTTGAAAGATGTCGTAGGACCGAGTTCTTTTGACATCGGTGTTCCAGGAACCGAACAATACAAAAAAGTTCCTCGCTTTCAACACCATTAGCAGAACAATGCTGTAAAGTTTTAACATTTGAGGGTCTTTTAGTGCATAAGCTCTGCAAATACTACCAAGTTATATGAAAATGAATAAAATTTAGAACAGAATATAATCTTTGATGTGTATGAATGAAATCCAATAACTTTTCAGGTTGAAGGTTTGATCTTTTCTATTAACTTGTCAGCTTCAATGAATCCTAATGGTCCCAAAGACAAATACTTTATATACTTCCATCTGTTGAAATGACACATTGAGAATTGTTCAGCATTTCAAAGCACAAGAATTTAAGGCTCATTCATATATCACCATTGAAACTTGAAAGAGCTTTTTACCTTGGGGTGTATGGTAGTGCAAAACAGTGGAGATGTAAATGGTTTACACTGTTGAATGGAGGCCTATGAAAGCCAAATCTGTCACCACATAATAAGATCACAATAAAATCAAATCCGAATTCATGTAATCAAATTCACAAAAATGTTATCCAGATGAAGTAGGATGCCTGCTCTTCAAGTTTATATATTTGTCTTTATAATAAGTTCAAAACTGTGCATAAAACCAGTTAAAACACTCTTAACTAGTCTCAAGAAAAAAAGAATCTTAAAGTGCAAAAACTGAGTTGGGACACAAGGATTTAACGAGTTCGAGCCTAGTGCAATGCTCTACATCTCGGGGAACAAAATCTCTTCATCTTTATTAATCACCAGCTAGAATTACAGAGAAAGTAATGGAGCTCAGCAAGAACACAATCGAGTTACAAGAATTTCTCCCGAGTCTTTTCCTCACAAGTTTTTAACAGGAATGAATTGACTGACTGCATTACAAGATAAGTGAAGGTCTTTTATAGATAATAGATAGTAGCTTATCTAAAAAACATAGCCTTATCAACAGACTCAAACTCAAAATCACAGTTTCAGAAGAAACTTTCAGTTCAGAACTCAGGAGGAGTGTCATCATACCTATACTGGCATTGAGGCGCATCCCGGCTTAATAGCGTTCGCCCCACTTCTAACATGTGATTTACTAAAAGGAAAAGATGAAAAATCAGACAAAGAAGATACTGTCAAGACTCAAGACTCAAGAGGGTAATGTTTCAATCTGAGTCAAGTAACTCTATTTTACCCAAAGAGTAGTCTTCTGCAGTCTTCTGAAGATCATTTACAGTTGAAATGTGTGCTTTAGGAATAACCAAGTAATGCCTACAAAACAAAGCAACTAAGTTTTAGCTACGAAATTCTCTACTTAAAACAAGTGATCTCATTAAAGTTGCAAAATTTGAGTAAAAACAGGGAGATTTGCTGTGATAATCCAATCCGATGCATAATCCAATGAAAAGGGTATAATCTGCTATTGTGTTCACTATGGTTGTGAACTTGTGATGACATTGCAATCCATAAAAAAAATCTTTAAATTAAGCTAACAATAAAACAAATCATATGAATGAATGAAGTAACTAATCTGATACAAATGGAACCTGAAAGCCGAAGGTCTGATATCCTGAAAGGCAACGATTTTATCATCCTGCACCCAAACACAAAAACATAAATTTCACAACTTCAACATCACCAAAACCAAAAACCCATTTTTGTCTTAGTTCAGAGAGAGAGAGTACAGAATGGAGAATAGTGGTGGTGCTGGAGTCGGAGGCGATCTTGCAGAATATACAATTTGGCTGTAAAGCTCTTACACCCGCCATTAGCTCCACCCACCAATCCCTGTTCCAAACACAATGAAATCTAATCTGTAAATATATGTTTTGTATTTATACATGTGTGAATACAGAGAAAGTCTCCCAATTCGCCATTTCCCACGAAAGAAAGAAAAGCTTTATTCTTTGAGTATATGTAACTCTTAACTTATAACCCCACAAATTAAAGTTTAATTTTTTTATTTATTATTATTTATTATTATTATTATTATTATTTTGAGAGAAAGAGAGAACCCTCGAATAAAAATTGGTTCTTTACTATATTAGCGAAGAGTATGGGAACTGAGTTGTGTAAAGTCTTCATCTTTTTTAAGGTTTTGAGCACATAGTGTGACACTGATGCTCATTCCCTTCATCTTCTCAGTTCGTTCATCTTGGACCATTCTCTCCCTTGTCACAGCCGCCAGAGCCATGAGCTCCATTTCGAACCACCGTGCCTTTCAGCTTCGAGTTGACCCACTCACTGGCAACTCGGAGTGGGTTGTGATCGAAGAAGATCAGGACCAAGGAACTGAGATTTTCAAAAACTCAGAACATCCTATGTTAGCTATGACCTCGTACTTGGATATGCTTAATGATTTTCCTAGGAATCGAGCCTATGCTGAGGCCATTAACAAGACTATAACAGCACCTTGCCATGTCCTGGATATTGGGTAATTACTGATATATGTTTATATATATATATATATATATATATATATGATTTGAATGTTCTTACTAGTTGATTGGAATTATGGTATTGTGTAGAGCTGGAACTGGTTTGTTGTCAATGATGGCTGCCAGGGCAATGGGTTCTGAGGCCTCAATGCAACATGGGAAGGTTACAGCTTGTGAGTCTTACCTTCCAATGGTAAAGATAATGAGAAGAGTTATGAGACTTAATGGTATGGAAAAGAAGATAAATTTATTCAACAAACGCTCTGATGAACTTAAAGTTGGTGTTGATATATCTTCACCAGCAGATGTTTTAGTGAGTAGAGACTTTATCATAATTTGTATATGTTTTACTTAGAATTGCTTGAGTTGTGTGTTAACAATGAGTTTGTGTGTAGGTAAGTGAGATACTTGACTCAGAATTATTGGGTGAAGGGCTTATCCCTTCTTTACAACATGCCCATGATATGTTATTAGTGGAAAATCCATCAACAGTTCCATACCGAGCAACTACCTATGGCCAGGTGATTGAATCCCATCATTGTCTTTGTTTCAACAATTTAGCTCTTGTCAAATTCTAATATCAGAATTGTATGTCAAAAAATTATTGACAAAACTTGTTAACTAAAGATATAAGATGCTACTTGATTTATGTTATGTTATTTCCATTTCGATTGAAGACTTTTGTGTTGATTCAATTTCAAACCACACAAACAAGAACACAACGATAAGCACAGTATCTAATGAATCTCCAGCTTAATCCACGGGGGAACAACCTATAAAACAATCTTCAATATACAAGCTCAGTTACACAACAACAGAGATTGAAAACTTCTTACAAAACTGAGACAAAGTTCTCTCCAAGAACTGAATTTACAAAGTATAGCGAAAAGAAGAAGATTAAGGTTGTAACTTCTAAAACCATTATTCCAACCGAAAATAGCTGACTGAAACCAATCCCAACTAACCTGATACGGCTACTGATGTGGCAAATGTATAACTAACTGAACTAACTTCCACAACTTTGAAACAGTTATTTCAGTTATGTTGCTTGATGTAAATTTCTGACCTCTTTTGTGTTACAGTGATTCTGTTAGTTATCATTATTTCAAGGCTTTCGTGTTTGATTGTGTTCTTGATTTTTTTTGTTCTTCATCCTTTCACTTTCCACCTCAGTTGGTAGAAAGCTCATTCTTGTGGAGGCTTCATGATTTACATAACAATGAGGTAAAAGCATCTGATGGCGTTCGCCTTGTTCCAACTGGTGTTGATACTATTTTAGGTGTAAAGCCACAGCAATATGCTTATCATTGTGATGCGTTAGAGAAAGAAATAAAACTGGTAACTAACTATATGATCATTTGATCTTCAATAATGTTATTGGAATCATACAAATGGTTTATTTCCTACTCGATTTAAATCCATCCAGCTGTCCGAACCCTTCAAAATTTTTGAAATTGACTTTTGGAAAAGGCCAGACAGTCATGGAGAAACTCAAGTGAGTATAAAAGCAACTAATGATGGTCAAATTCATGCTGTAGTTTCATGGTAATTATTTTAACATTAACATTTTTCTTGTCTTTGCATTCACTTCTGAACATTGTTATATTAACTTTAGTTCTGTGATTCCTTCCATATTCAGGTGGGTACTTCAGCTTGATCGTGAAGGGACGATATTCTATTCTACTGCCCCGAGATGGATTAGTTTGCAAAATAACAAAAGTGAGCTATGGACTTTTTTTCACTAGTGAATGGAACCATTTCATCTACTTTCTGCTGTAATGCTTTAGAAAATCTGATGACACTGTTTCGATCAACCAAACCAGTAGCAAAACACACACACACAAACAGTAGCAAATAGCTCCAACTGCAGCAATAGTAGCAGAAAAACAATAGAACAGTAGTAAAACTATAGAGAACCAGAATTACAAACTATGGGAGCTCTTAGGCCCTTTTGATGCAAAGAGTTTTACTCAATTCATTGCATAACCCAATTCTTCCCTTAGGTAACTTACCTATATAAAGTAATTTCTCACTCAATGCTACTTTCCCAAACAAAAACTTATTTACTTGTATATGCTAGCACACCTTTCTAATCCTAGTGCCTAACAAAATCTCGGAAGAAAGTTGAACTATTTAAGGCAATAGTGTAGCAGCATAGTGTTTTCTGATATTTAAACAAAAAAAATTGGCCTTTTTTTTTCTTTTGAAAAGTTTGTATTTTTGGAAATGTTGTCCATGGTGAAATGCTTCATGAGTGTCCTTTAAACTGTTTAAAAAACTTGTAGTTTTCTTTAAGAAGTTTGATTTGTTTTAATAATGATTGATGTTACTTTCAAGGGTAACACAGCTTTTCCTTGTTTTTTGTTATGGTTCAGCAGGTGATGAAGGATGGTGTGACCACTGGAAACAGTGTGTCTGGTTTGTTCCGGGCCAAGGCATTCCCGTTTCCAATGATGAAGAGGTTCATTTGCAAGCTGTCCATGATGAAACTAGCATCTCTTATAATCTTTATAAACAATCACAAACTGAAATTAAGATGCATGACATCAAGGGTGTAGATTCTCTGCTCTTACTTTCGCCTGAAAGAATTGCAATCTATGGCAATGATGTTTGGAGGAGAATCATGTTGACAGCCATAAGAAATGCAGTAAGCTCTCTATGTTTATTTCTCTATCTCACTCATGATCACCGAATTTCAATCGACAACAAGCCTTAAGTTTGTTATCCCTTGTTTTCTGAATATTGACACCTTGCTTTCTTTTCAGTTAAAGGGAAGAATTGATCCACTATGTGTCGTTGCAGATGATAGTGTTTTCTTAACAATCCTCGTCGCACAACTTTCAAACACATCGAACATAATATCATTGTTCCCAGGTCTGCGGGCCAAGGGTGCTCAATATTTGCAAGCTGTTGCTGATGCGAATGGCTTCTCTATGGACCGAGTGCAAGTTCTTGAAAAGAAGCAATCACTCTCGAGTATGCTCGATACAAACCACAAAAAGGTCTTCTTTTTCATAATTTAGACTGTATGTTTAGCAAGGAAGAAGATGTTGATTCTGCAATGTTGATTGTAGGTTGACTTGTTGATTGGAGAACCTTTCTATACCGGAACTGAGGGCATGCTTCCATGGCATAACTTGCGATTTTGGTAATTAACAGTTATCTCTAATTTCATTGTGTCATTTTCTCTCATTAGTATTGCTCTTGAAGTCATTTTTCTTGGTTTTTGGCTGATACAAGGAAGGAAAGGACAATGCTCAACTCTGTCCTCTCTGAAGACGCATTGATAATGCCTTGTAAAGGGGTTTTGAAGGCTTGTGCCATGTCTCTCCCTGTAAGTTTTGGTTTTGCCATCCCTATGAGACCTTGCCAATGATTCTTGTAAACAGAACTAAAACTATGTCATATACGACCTTGCTTGCAGGATCTTTGGAGTAGCCGTCGCTGCTTAGATAAGATTGAAGGTTTCGATCATTCAGTTGCAAATACCACTTTAGGAGCGTGCGGTGAATTACCTTCCCCGCAAGAGGGTCCTTGTCTGCCTTGTTTTGTTTGGCAGTCTGGAAAATATAAGGTCTCATTTTTCATTCATATTCTCTTGTATTGAAATGTACCTTTACTTTTAGATAGATTAATGATGATGCTGTCTTTAACAGAAACTCAGTAGTGTTTTTACAATAATGGAGTTTGATTTCTCGAAACCAATAAGCCCATGTTCTGGACAGATCAAGGTATCTACAATTTCCCCTTGAAATCTAATATTGTAAATGGTAGTAATCTTGTGTAATGTAGTGAATTGGAATATAGAATTTCAACAGTGGCTATTGAAAGCTGAGTCTTGTGGTTGATGTTTTGACCAGGTTGAATTTGATGAGCCTGGGATGTGCCATGGATTTGCTCTATGGATAGACTGGGTGATGGATTTGGAGAACTCCATCGTCTTGTCCACTGGTCCAGGTAAAATTTGATTCCTGGTATTATACTAACAGTTGCTGCTGACACACTTTTGTTCAAACTAGTACCTAAGATTACTGAACTAATTTTTTGAAATGAAAAATTTCAGAGGAGAGATATTGGAAGCAAGGAGTAAAGCTTTTGGCGAAACCTGTGGCAGTTGGAATAGAAGGATCATCATCATCAAGCTCAAGTGAATGTTGTGCAGTAGTGATGGAGGCATGGTTTGAGCCATCAAATGGTGAACTCATTGTCAAACATGTTTTCTCATAGTGACTCATTCTTATGTATTTATCATCATTATCAATAGTTTAGAGTAAACACCAATTCATTCATTGACACAAACCCCATTTGTTTTTTTTTTTCTTCTTTTATTAATTTATAGATTGGAGAGATGGCTGTATTGTATTCTCATTTATTTCTCATCATTTTCCCTCATTTCATACCAAACTATCTCTCTGTAAAATTAGTATATTTAGAAGAAGTAATACACTCAATGTAGTGTCAAGGTTAAGTAGATAGTCTCAATCATTACTTAATAAAAAAAACAAATTTATCATCAAACCATCTATCTATCTAACTTGCTTTGCTAGTGTTCTTAAATCTATAGCTATAAGAGATTATCTTTTTCTTTTTTTTTTTTTTTTGCCAGACTCGCCAACTTTTTTTAGGCTTAGGTGGGCTTGGTCGAGATTGAATTTTGCTTCTGCAATTCAATTTTTGCTACTGCCATTAGTTTTGTCTCTGTGATATGGTTTTGAATGTTTTATTCTTGTCTCTGTGACATAGATTTGAGTGTTTTCGTCTTGTCTATGTGACATGGTTTAAGTGTTTTCATCTTGTTTGTGTGATATAATTTTGTTTTGTTTTATTTCGTTGTTGGTTCTTATTTGTCTTCAATAGTTCGCCATCAAATCGTTATCAATGGTTGGAAATAACAAGTTCTTTGCGACTGAGGAGTTGCTAGTAGTGTAATTATGTACCTTACACAATAATTGAACGCTCAAGCTACGAGATTGAATGAACTTGATGCAATAATTTCTACTGTTGTCTTGTGAGCAATAAATGAAATAGAATATAATTGTCTTTATAGTTAATTGTGATGTTATCTGATTTTATTTTAATTTTTTTGTCAAGCAATTTGAGAATTAGACAGTTGATTATTTAACTCATTTTTTTAGTTCTAATCCTAATCGTGTCTTTAACCAAACGAAGAGGTGTTCCAATTGGATTGGAGACTATTATTTCAATTAGTTGTCATTAATAAAATTCCATTATTAAAAAAAAAAAAAACTTGCTTTGCTAGTAAATCAAAATAGAAAAAATCAAGTAAAATTAGTAGCATTGTGAAAATAAACTATAAAGCAATGACCTTTATTTCACTTTGAGCAACAACAGAAGAAAAAAAGGGAGAAGAAAGAGATACACCAACCGACTTGGAATGAATGTAAATGTAATGTATAAAAAAGAAAATAAATGATTGATTAGTTATTGGGTCACCTCAAACTCAAAGGCATATATATAAAAAAACAATACAAAATTGGAAGAGGTGGTTTGTAAATTTAAAGTGACAATAATTTGTACTGTATATTTAAACTCTGTGAACTTCTTGAGGTAGTATCAACTCCCCAAAATCATCAACCACCACCTGAAACAACAAACAACCACTATGGGTTAAAAGCCAATATGACAACACAATCAACACATTCATCACAATACAACTTAAATTTACACTCTACCTCATATCTCCCATGACCACAAGTGTATTCCACATACAATTGCTTGGCTTCTCCAGGACAAGGATCACAAAAACCCATGATACCCGACTTCTTTACACCTTCGTGGAGCTGCACCATCAGATAATGACGACGATCAGATCAAATTTCAAAGAGGCTTTCGAAACTAAACTACAAGTAAGTGTTCATGATTTCAAATACTATGAATGTCGAAAGAGTATGCATACCTTGAGCTGGCCAGAATCATTGACCAGAAAATTAAGAGGTAAGGTGACATCTATGATTTGTGAAGCTGATTCGTCCTCGTTTCCTTCTGCAGGTTCATTAATTTTCTTCAAAGCTTTAGAACTTCCATAGAGTGCTTTGGTGATCACCAGTCCATCTCTCTCTAATTGCCTGGCTTTTTTTCTATTGGCTACATTTTGAAGTAACTGCTGAGCTTTCTCAGCTGCTGCTCTTGACTCTTTTACCTGTATACATAATAGGGACTTAAATTCTTCAATACTTCCATATAAGAAATATAAAATTATATGTTTATATAAAAACCAACACAAAGAAAGGAAGCCTCTATAAATCTCCGCTCATGTCAACCATACCTTTTCGGAAGTTTTTTCCATATTCTCCAAGGCTTTCTGCTTTTCTCTCTTCAGGTAATAAGGTTTGAAAACAAATTTCTGCAAGCAACAAAGAGTACAGCGATTTCAAACTTCTTAATCCAATTAAAATATCATATAAAAAAATAATCCTGGCAGTTAGTTTCACAAGACACAATAACAAGAAATGATGCCTGAAAATCTTTGTAGAGAAACAAAAGATTACATGTTAACTAGTATAATGTTTCACTTAAAAGTTTGATTAAAGCCCAAAAAACGGATTATGAAAATTATTATGCGATTAAGCCAAATGGTTTACTGCCAGTAAGAAAAGCATTATATCCAAAGATTGTATAAAGCTTCAAGAGACAAAGTTCAAGTTACATGGCCTTGAATAACAAAAAAAAGAGAGAGAGAGAGAGAGAGAGAGAGAATTGGAAAGAAAAATATATAGGACAAATACTTAAACGGGTTGATAGATTAGTTAAAAAAACATGAGTACGGTATTGTATAAACCTTGAGTATAAAGTATAATGATGTAGGGACAACGAGAGCTCCAGTTGCAAACACTGGATTTAAATGCCTCGTTAGTAAAATCTGCAAGTAAAGGAGGTCCAGCATTAATAGCAACAAACACACTGTAGTATAATAAAAAGTATCTGACAAATATATTAAAACAATCAACTTTGTAATAAATAACTAAAACCAAGGAAAGTTAGGAAAGGTGACTGCTAAATAACTTTATATCAACAATAAATTTTTATATATTTGACTTTATATCAATACACATGTTCATAGCAAGAGGAGTAGGATTGTGCTTACAGGAACAATTAACTTTTGACCACCCCGGTGCAGTTCAAATCTCCAGAAAATTCCCTGCAAACAAAAAAATAATGAAAGATTAGATTTTTTGATATATCAGAGCACATGAAACCGAAAGGCTGAAGTATCACTTTCAAGACAAAGCTAATTGAACACATTTTCTGTTTTCAATACCTGAATTCCTATTGAATACATCATGCGGACAGTGCTAAAACTAGATATCTTCCTTCCCCCGCCAACTTCAAGTTCAAGATTGGTGCTGCAGCAACAATATTAAAAAGTCAGAAGAGGATAGCACAGGACATGAAGGTACACACACCACAAGACCAAGTAAGATACCAATATCAGTTACTAATGAATATTATCTGAAAATAAAAAGAAGAAAGCAAAGTAGCCAATAAAAACAAAGGATTTATGGAATAACAAATACAAGTTGTCAGCATAAAGCATCTACACTAAAATAGTAATACAATCTACTTTGCAAATACCTCCCAACTTTGCCTCCGATACGGCCATGAGACTTGGATGAGAATCGATGATTGTAATGTGCTGATGCCCCGAAAGAGCTGGTGCCCAACTGTGATAGTGGAATGAAAGTGAGAGATATGAAATCAATATATCTATATGGTTTTATAAAGAGAATTGACGAGTCCCAATGAATAAATAAAAGAATTTCGTGTTTTAAGCATAATAAGAGAAAGAGGAGTTCATACATATTTTACAAGTAATCAATTGCTAAAAAAATTACCAAATAATAATTCACACAAAGAATGCACAGAATTTCAACAAAATGAAACTAGTATACTGTCCTAGTTCGGTGCCACACTATAATTTTGTGCTTTGGAATAATCCCACCAATATGGAGAGTTCAAATTACTTGCTTTCATTGTAGAAGTTCTACCAGATTCTTTTATTGGGGAATAAACGTAAAAGAGGACCCAAACAACTACCTTTACTTCTCCAGAGGCTGACATTGTTTTTGCTTTCTTTTGCCATCCTACCGTAATAGATGATTCCGGGCCTAAACCAAGTTGTATCTGTTAAATAGCAGGCAATAAATAAATAAAAAGTAAAAAAGATTAGTGGCCAGATCAATTCATTAGAATACAACTGTACGAGATAGCATAAAGACATGAGTAAGCATAGTGTAGGTCAGTAGCTTTATGTGTATGTATGCAACATAATTTTGACTCAGCCAGAAATAGAAAATAAAACAGCAATACATACATTTCCAGATGCAGTTTCAGAGAGTTGGCGTGTCCAAGTATTAGTGAGATTCAACGAACCATCTCTCAAAGACATAGCGAATGCAATTGTAGCAGTTGAATGCAAAGATAAATGACTGAGAATACCAACAATTGAGTCAATCCACTGTAAGATATATTATATCAATTCAAGCTTAGCGAAAAGAGCATTTGAGTATACCGAGTAGAGTGAACTCCAACAAGTGCATGTAATCCAGCTGAAGCCAAGAACTCAATGGAAGAAACTGAAGAAAGCTGATGTCTAAACACAGCCGTGGCAGCTCCACCACCAGCATTACCATTAACTTCCAAATTTCCAGCAATTGCAAGAGTATTCTTCTTTGATATATGAGATTGAACATCACTCCTCATAGCCATGCTGACATTGTTTTTTTTTTTTTTGGACAAATTCAAATCAATAAACAAACATAACAAAAAACAAAGACAAAAGAGAGGAAAAGAAGAAGACTTCGGCATACCCTCTCATGAACCCATCACCGTGGAGAAAGTGCGGCAAAGACATACTAGCATGAATTGTACCAGAAGGTCTTAAATGTGCAGAGGTTTTCTCTTCTTCTTTCCTTCGTTTCAATCGTTCAAGCTCTTCTTTAATCTCTTGTGCTTTATTAAGATTGGGACCAAGCTCCAAACCAGAGGTGAGTCCTTCCATACCATAAATATCATAAATTTGCCTCTTATTCTCATCGCATAAAATCTCATAAGCTTCACATATACGTTGGAAATTCTCAGTAGCAATGTCCTTCATCTGAAACCCATGAAATAATCAAAACAGGAAAACCAAAGAAAGCAATCAAATGATGATAATGGAGAAGAAGAAGAAAGTATTAATAGTTAGATAGATAGATACATGGGGAGCTTGGTACTTGTCAGGGTGATAGATTTGGGCCCATTGACGGTAAGCTTTTCGAATTTCTTCATCGGAAGCTTCCGGTGATATGTGAAGGAGTGCGTAAAGCTCCTTATTTGGAGGGCCATCTTCCTCCTCTGTCATCGTCGTCTTCTTCTTCCACTGAGTTTTAGGGTTTTGCAGAGATTTTTGATTTGGGGTTTTAGTTTGCTGTAATTGATATTACGTCATCATTTTTGACCTTCAACTTCAAATACTAGACTTTGTATTTTATAAAAATTAGTGTTTTTTTATTTTGTTAAATAATATATTACATCCTATATTTTCTAATATGATATGAATACTAAAAATTATCTTTTTATTTCGAGATATATTAAAAATTATCTAAGTTACTTACATTATTACAAAAAATCTTAAGATTAAGTAATTTATAGTTCCCTTCAATTTCTCTGCTACTCATGATTATTGGGCCTGGGTTGGTGAGAAATCAGGTCATTACTCTGTCAAATCAGCCTACAATCGGTTACAAAATTAGAAGAACAGTCGTTCTGGGGAAAACAATTCAGGCTTTTGGCATAAACTGTGGCATCTCAAAATACCTCATAAAGTGAAGAACTTTATGTGGCGAGCAGTCTCTAATGTGCTTCCTACCTGTCTTCAGCTCATCTCTAAGGGGGTAAGTGTCTCTTTTATGTACCCTGTATGCAATCATGCTGTTGAATCTGCTTCGCATATATTACTCAGATGTCCCTTTGCAATCAGTTGCTGGCAAAAGGCTGATATTGTTACCCATGCTAACTTTGTTGGAACCATTGGACACTTTCTTCATGATGTGTTCCATGGCTTTGATGAAGACATCTCTTGTCATGTTGTGATGTTATGTTGGTCGATTTGGAAGGTAAGAAATTCTTTAGTTTGGGACAAGAAAGCTTCTTCCCCTTCTCATGTTGTCTCTTCAGCGTGGACTACTCTTGATCACTGGTTAAATGCTCAAGATAAAACAAGTTTGTTATCCTCTTCTTTGATAGGAGATGGAAACAACTTTGAGCACTGGACTAAACCTGCTTATAATACGATCAAGATCAACGTTGACGGGGCAATCTTTGAGAAAGACAATGCATATGGGTTCGGTATTGTAGCTTGTGATTCAGAAGGCAGGATCATTGACTTTGTGGCCAAGTACTATCATGGCTCGTTCTCGGCTGAGGCTGTTGAGGCCTTGGGGGTCAAGGAAGCACTTAGTTAGCTCAAATATAAAGGTTGGAATATGGTAGAGGTGAAAACTGATAGTCTACTTACTGTCCAAGCAGTCTCTAGTAATCAACAAATGTCTTTTGTCTTTGGTCTGATTACTCATGATTGTAAAATTCTCTTATCCTCTCTACCTAATGTTAGTTTTCGTTTTGTTAGACGATCAGCAAACAAAGTTGCCCACTTCGTAGCTAGGCGTTTTTGTTTCTATTCTGATCGTAGCATTCATGATGTTGATGTTCTGGCAGACTTTCATGCCAATTTGTAATTCGAATGCTTTATTTCAATGAAGTTGATATTTCATGTTTCAAAAAAAAAAAAAAATTTATAGTTTGTAAAAACGGCTCGAATTCAACAATTCATAAAAAGTTTTATAAAAATAGTACACTTTAGTGGTTAAAACTTTAATTAATTTTGTCAAAAATTAATTTACAAAACTCTAATCTCTTTCTTAATAATTTCTATCGCGAAAATACTTTAATTAGTGTAGGAACAAAGATTTTTCTTAAATTGAAAATTTTAACGAATTTCATAACATGTTACTCATGAGTTTTTTTGCCATAGTACACTGCGACAATAGAAATTTAATTAATTTTACCAAAAATTGAAAGCATTGCTATTTGACAGCAGTAGACTTTTGATAAGTAACGCCTTACGATTGATTGATAATATTATCTAAAAATTATTTTCTTAAATTATATAAAACTCGATATTTATTATACTAATAAAAATATAATAGGTGCTTATCATAAAAAGCTTTTTTTAGTGTTGGAACGTGGTATTTTTTCAAAATTGAATATTTTTTGTAAATTTAATAGTGTCTATTATTGACAAGTTTTTTAATCATAGTGGAATACATTGTATCATTCTACTGGTATTTCCCTTATTAGCTCTTGAAACTTATAAATTTTAACAACAATTTTGCTAAAAAACTGTTAAGATTTTTTATTAGGTGATTTATTGTTTGTAGTAAATGAATCATATTTCGTGTCTTATTTAAGAGGCTGGTGCATAGGTGAAACAAAAAGGGTAGCTATCATTAGAAAAATAAGAATTGGAGAAAGTGTTTGGGACAAGACAAGAGTACGTACAACTGTGATAATGAGATGATTAGTTTCTAAAATTTCTTAGTTTAACAACACTCTAATAAGGTACTAAATAAACACTTTAATATATGAAAATGAACGCCAACGCCTGACTTTCATGGGAGATGATGCTAAATTGCCAATTTCAAAAACAGGTTCAATTTCTTCAAACATCATATACTTAATTAGCTAATATTTTGTGTTGAAAGATTTTTCATGCATAATATGAGAAAATGTATATAAATTTCTCTTGTTAGAAATGGGTTACAGTCTCTTTTTATGAATAATCTGATATAGAGCATATAATTCATGATGTGTTTATTTTAATGCATATGATATGTTTGTGTTTTTGCTTCAACCAAAGAAGATTATATGTTAGAATTCTTCCATTTCTTTTCTAGGCAGAAAAGTTTTTGTTGGTTCATAATTTGATCTTCTTGTGATTTTACAGATAGCTATGACACTCCTTAGCTCCTACCAAATCCAGTCTTTGGCTCCCTCCCCACTTCAATGTCTCTCATTTTGTCACCAACCAAACAACCCCAAACCATGTCTCCCACTCAAAACAATGCCAAAACCAATTCATTTCAGCTTGTTAATAGCCAAATCCCACCAACACCACCACTCCAATCCTCAAACCAAATCACAAGACGATGACATTCCCATTGATGACGTGAAAACCATTGTTAGATTCAAGTCCAGGTACAACTACATTCGGGTTCTGGAAGTTTCTCGAAAAGCTGACCACCCTTTTGCCGGTTCAAGGCTCCTCCTTTTAGATGCCCCTGGAAACATTCACAGCATCTCTTTCCGTTCCAAGCTACTAACCCAAACATATTTCGATGTTTTCGCTACCTTGCCGCCAATTCTGCCCCCGGGACCCATTGGAATTCTTGGATTCGGGGCGGGATCAGCAGCAAGTTTGATTCTCAAACTGTATCCAGAAGTTGTGATTCGTGGTTGGGAGCTTGACCCATCTGTGATTTCAGTGGGAAGAGAGTATTTTGGGGTTTCAAAGCTAGAGAAAGAGTATCAAGATAGGCTTTTTATCTACATTGGAGATGCATTGAAAGCTAGTACTAGAGATGGGTTTTCTGGGATTTTGGTTGATTTGTTTTCGAAAGGTAGTGTAATCCCTGAGCTTCAAGATCCAAACACTTGGGTAATGCTCAGAAAGTGTTTGAGAAAAGGTGGGAGAGTAATGGTGAATGTTGGAGGTAGCTGTGTTGAGGCTGAGGATTCTGGTAGAGATGGGAAAGTAGTGATGGAGGAAACATTAAAGGCTATGAGTGATGTTTTTGGTGGAAAGGTTTTGGTTTTGAGCCTTGGGAATAGAGATGAAGATAGTTCTCTTGCTCTTACTGGTCCTATGCCTGATCTTGATTCATGGAAGAAGATGCTTCCTCGTTCTTTGATGGGTTATGTTGATATGTGGATACCATTTACCAGCTAGGACAGGATGGTATGTTTTTTTTTCTTCTTGGCTCTAAAGTAATGATGATGACTTTGTCACTTTGATGAGTTTATTAGCAATTTTACTGATTCTTCTTATTTTTTGTATTCTTGCAGTGGATTTGTTTGTAAAGTGTAAGCTAATAATGATTCCATTACAATATGTTAGGAAATGTTGTCTCGATCATACATGCACACCAGTACTCAAAACCAGAAGCTAATTTGAATAAAGAAAAATGACAAGTCCTTATAATCTAATATCTTATTGTGTTTAAACTCTAGTCTCTTAGATTAGTCTAACAAAAATTATAGTTGAGTCCTTTTTGTTAAGAAACATGAGTAGACCATGTTTTTATATATAACTCAATAATTTTATATTTATTCTATGTAATGTTCTCCAATACCTTTATATAAGTGCTCAAAACTAACTTGACTAGTGTCAATTAAATATCTTAACTGGCTTAACCGTTAACAGCAATAGCGACCACACCACAGACTAATTACATCAAAGTAAACTTGACTTCTCAAATATTATTTGTTGCTGATACATACTAAAGGATGAGCACTTTTTTTAATAAAATATTGTGATAGGTTAATAACATCGTAGGTACTTAAAATTTTATGTTTATGTTTTTAAGCGGTATAAGTTTAATATTTATTTTAGCGGCATAAGTACTCAATGTTTGTAAACTGTAATTTTTCTTCAATTTCGTCAGCACAGACTCTTTTAAATTTATTAAAAGAACATTTGGAAGTAGCTGATACTACATGTTTTTGTTTACACCTAATGATTTAGAATTTGAGCCTTATATGTGCTTTATATGTGCCTTATTTAAGATAATAACAGAATTTGTACTAATGAAATTAGTAAAAAATTACAGTTTTAAAAATATTGAGTACTTATATCGCTAAAAATAAATATCGAGTTTATGCCACTTACAACCTTAAAATTTTGAGTACTTATGTCGCCATTTATCCACTGTGATATTTCTTCTCTATGGCCTATAACTAGGTACTTCTGCATTCAGCTTCAGCCCTTACGGTAATGATTTTTCTCCCTTTGAATATATGTTTATATGTACTTTGGTTTTTGGTCAATAATATTTTCCTATTGACATGAATTTAGATAATCAGATGAGTTCATTTATTATGAACCAGCAAAAATACATACAAACTGGCAAGATGAACTAACAAAAATACATTCAAACTGGCAAGATAGGAAGCTTTTGACGAGTCGATGGTCATCGCCGCCTACCAAAAATAGGCGGTCGGGTGCTGCGACTCGTCTAGTTGCTTAGATGTCTAAAATGAAAGTTTAAGTTTAGGAATGATGTTTCTCTTCTCTAATACACATTAGTGTAATTCCATATTATGAGTATATTCTTCTTCAAATGCTAGTAGCTAAAGTACTTTGTTGACTATTTCAGGTTTTTTTTTTTTTTCATTTTGAGTAGTTGGTTTGTGTGTTTGTTGGGATTTGTCTGGTTGGTTGGTGAGAAAATGAGGGGAAATCCAAGTGGGCAAAGAGCTAATTACTGGATTTGATAGGTGCTCATGAAAATTGGTGAAAAAGAAGAAAAGAAAAAATCAAACTTTTATTATGACACATGAAAATCATATAATTTCAAAATGATCAACATTTGCTTATTTTGATTCTTTTCATTCTGAACAAAAAATTCTCCTGTTTTTTTTTTAATATATGAATAATAATTATTAAAGGTGTAATTATTTTCTTAGAAATATGTTCAATATTTATTTTGTATAAGAATAATACAATATGAATTCTATGTAAATTGTGGGTGAGTATTATGTAAACTTAAATGCTAAAAGTGCTCAACATTATAAATAAATGTTATAATATTGTTATTGTGTTATCATATTATATCTAACATATTTTTATTTTTTTTGATAAAATGTTTTTTTTTTTTTTTTTTTTTGAAAACAAATTTTGATAAAATGTTTAAAGGTACAATATTGCTTAATATAACAAAGTGTAACATTGTTATTGGTTTGATACAATATAATATATTGCACCTAATGTGAATATATATTTTTTATTTGTTAATTAAGATTTTTGCCTTTTGAATTTTGAAACTGTTAAAAATTTCTTTCTACATTATTAAGACTATTCGATTTGTGGATTTTTATCTAATTTTAGTAAAAAAAGTCTAATATGGATGAAAGTTCAGAAGGCATAATTTCACACATGTCAAAATTCAAGAGGCATGATTTAGTAAATATTAAAATTTGAGGAGCATAAATTAGTAAAATTTAATGAAATTGGATAAAAGTTTTTAAATTAACGATCTCAATAGTTCAAGGAAAAATTTTAACAGTCAAAAAAATTTCAATTATAATTTAGTACATGTCAAAATTCAAAGATAAAAAATAATAAACAGTGATAAAGTACCATTCTCAATTTGGAAAAAATTAGCTGAAAAATAAATCACAAGTTATTATTATTATTTTTTTTTTGAAATGAAATCACAAGTTATTATTTTCACGTGATTATTGCAGAAACAAACAGGTGAGATGGGGTACCATTAATTCTCAACTTTCACTTAATTATTAGAACTGTTCATGGATGGGCTCTATTTTTTATTATTAACACATGCCCATTATTTTATTATATTATTTTTTTTAGGAATGGCATTATTTTATTATGATATTATATGTAGATATTTTTTTCTTCTAACTTCAAAATCAATACATTTTATGAGAAATTTATAAAATATATTATAATGCTAAAATTAGTGTTCACAATATATTATATGTGTATGGTAAAATATTTAAACTGTATTTTTTGCATCTTAAATTAATCCAAAAATACGAAGTAATACACTATTCATGCATGATAAATTAACACCATCTACCTAATATGTACATTATGAAATAATTAAAGTGAGTGTTCATTGTAGCCTAGGAACAACATTTTTAATTATTGAGAAAAACAAAATTATTAAGCATAAATAGAGAAACTAGTAATTAAAGAAGTAGAAGAAGAAGGCATAGTTTGAATTATTAGTTTATAGAAAAGATCCAAATTAGTGTAATTAAGTTAATCAAAAAAATTAATTATTACACATAAATTAATATTAAAGTAGTGGAGTGGACCTACTCCATGTCCTTTACCTCCATCAAGAAACTTCGAGGAAATTTCCTTGATTTGAATTTAATAGATGACCCTACATACATATAATTCAAGTGGTCCTATACTCCTACACCTAGTGTAATAAAATATATAAATATATATATATATATTTTGATTTAAACGTTTATATATTACATCAACGTATATATATATAGTCAATTGAGATTTTTGTTTTCTAATTAGGTGATTAATGTGTTAAATGATACTCTTTAAATTTTAATATCTACTAAATCATACTCCTTAAATTTTAACATGTATTAAATTATACTCTATGAACTTTCATCTATGTTAGAATTTTCTTATTAAAATTAGACAAAAGTCTTCAAATCTAACAATCTCAATAATTCAGAGAAAATTTTTAATAACTTTAAAAGTTGAAAAAATATAATTTAATACATATGGAAACAAAACTTTTAATCAGTCAAAATATATATGCTGTAAGGACAGGGCCGATCCTAGGCATAGGCTGGCTAGGTTCGCGCTTAGGGCTCACTCATTTTAGGAGCCCAAATTAAAAAAATACATTTTAAAAAATATACATTTTTTTTAATAATTTTTAAAAATATTATTTATCTTTATAGTAAGGGTCCAAAAATTTTCTTTTGCTTATAGTCTATTTTAACTCAGGGCCGTCTAGGATAATATATATAGGATAATATATATATATATATATAATTATTAATTACAAATAAATTAAAGAAGGAATCAAAAATTATAAATTAATAACCCCATAATCAATATATATTATTATCTTCTACCTATATTTATATCTACTTTTGTTAGTGTTTTCTTCTTATGTTAATTATTTGTTGTTCTCCATATATATTTAATTGTTTATTCTTTATACTATATATATGCTGTTTAAAATAAAAGTAGCCTCCAATTCACTAAAATATTATGTTCGAATTTTTGTCACATCACAAAAAACAACAAGTATATATATAATTTTAGAATTTTTATTTTATTTTTTAAATGATAAATTAGACCTTATATTTTTAAAATAATATTTTTTATAAAAATAAAAAATTAATAAGAATCCCATTTAAAATTATTATGATAAAATAGGTATGTTCTTCTAGTATAAATTATCTTCAAGTTGTTTATATTAAGAAAAAAATTACTAAAAATTAATGTGAGATTATTATTTTGTACTATTTTAAAAAATACAAACTCTAATTTATCATTTTCTAAAATAAATGGTCCAATTATTAATTTTTATAAACTACAAATTCAAAAGTATTTATCTTATATTTTATTCTGTTTTATCTTGAAAATTTAAGAGAGACAGAGACAAGAGAGAGCTATACTAAACTATGCATTGTATTTGTATGGCATTAAGTACTGTCTTAGTCTTGATGAGTTAACACCTTCCTTAACAGAAATTAAATGGAATGATCTATATATATGTTGTGTTATTATATTTATTAGATGATATATATAATGGGGTTGGGAATAGTGATAGGAGCTATGAAGATGAAGATGGTGGTGGTGAGTTGGCAATCGTCGGCGGCATCGGCGCAAAGGGCGGCGATGTTGGGTGGTTTGATGGTGCCATTGGGTGTGAAGGTGTTGTTGAAGATGAAAGTGTTTCGGTTAAGATATTGGGAGGTAATTGATGAGTCAAGGTTACTTTTTTTTCAATTGGGTCACATTTTAGTTACTACTTATGATGAAAATAGTGATGAAAATAGTAATGGTCAGTCTTCTATTTGTAGTAGATTTTTAAGGGCTTTTGGTTTGATTTATCAAAGACTTGTTAGTACTTCATCTCCAAATTCTGATGAATTAGCAGCTCATCACCAAGATAGCTTTAATACTCTTTCTATGGTTGCCCTTTAATTAATTCTTCTTCTTCTTCTTCTTCTTCTTCTTCTTCTTCTCTTTAAGTTACTCTTAACTTCTACTTATTATATATATATATATATATATATATATATATTCATGTATTTATTATAGATGGATTCATGTATAGCAAAATAATCTCCTTGGAGTGATAATGAATCAAGTTTTGATGTGTGTTAATTTATTTATATACTTAATTATATTGTGCCATAGATCTACTTAATTAGAGTGAGAAATTACTAGATAGTGTATTTAACATTTTTTTTTTTTACTTTTTGATAGATATTATATATTATTATATGAAAGTGATTATACATTAAAACAAAAATAAAATAAGAAGAAGAAGAAGAAGAAAAATTTGGGGTAGCTAAATATATAAATGGTTATTAGTTAAATAGTTAGTTATTTGATGAAATGGACATGTCTCTTAATAATAATCACTAGTATTATCTTAGATTTTGATAGAATCTTAATTAGAAAGAAAAAAAAAAATAGTTCCCATATTACAAATGTTAACTAATAATTATTTGAGAAGAATTAGGACTAAAGAATAAAAGATACATAAAAAATAGAATCAGAGTTTCATTCAACTAATAAGTAAGTTTTAGGCTCCATTTGTTTAAACTTAATAAGAGTTTAGATCTTATTGAATCAGATTTTGAATTATTAAGTGCATTTATTTTTTTTTCTTTATTAATTACTTTTTTCTACTTATTTCAGTGTTTAAATTCAGATATCATATCTTACTATTAATATTTAGATGTCTGGATTAAAAAAAATAAAGCTAATTAGCAATTTTTTCCCTCGAATTTTGATATGTACTAAATTATGCCCTTTAAACTTTTTTGGCCGTTAAAAATTTCCCCTGAACTATTAAGATTGTTAGATTTAAGGACTTTTATCTAATTTTAGTAAAAAAAAAATTTAACATGGATGAAAGTTCAAGGAGCATGATTTAGTACATATCAAAGTTTTAGGAACATGATTTGGTAGATATCAAAGTCTGGGGAGCATGGTTTAGTACATAAACAATCACTAAAACAGTAAAATTAAATGAAATTAGACAAAAGTCCTTAAATCTAACAATCTCAATAGTTCAGGAGGAATTTTTAACGGCCAAAAAAGTTCAGGAAGCATAATTTAGTATATGTTAAAGTGTAGGGGAAAAAATTACTAATTAGACAAAAAATAAATACACATTTATATAGGTAACTAACATAAAAGATTAAAATGATAAAAAAAACAAAGACTTAAATAACTTTAATTCATTATTTAACAGTAAGGTGTCTGTGTGAGAAAAAAAAAAAAAAAAGACATTTTCTTAAATGTCATAGTGTGGGGTTTACGGATACACTTTTATTTGTTTAGATATTTAGAATAATTTTTAAATTCAATTTTTTATGGATACTTTTGCGTAGGGGTGTTCACGGATTGGTTTGGTCCGGATTTTCATAAGTTTTGAACCAAACCAGTATAACAGTTTTTTCAATTTTAAAAACCGAACCAGACCAAAAAATTTCTCAAACCAAACCAAACCAAACCATTAAGAACGGTTTGGTTTGGTTCGAAACCACAGTTTATGTGGAATTGATAATTATTCATATTTTTTTAGTAATTGTACTATCTTTACTAAGTTTTTAATTTTATTTTTCAAAATATATATTTAACATGATAAGTAATAGATCTATGAGATATAAATAATGTTATAAAAATATTCTCAAAAGTCAAACATAACATGAAAATCTAAAATTTATGCAATAAAAAACTTGACACACAAAAAAGTTTTAAATTATAGATATAGTCATATATATATATAAAAAAAATATATAAATTAATTATTTGTTATAAACGGTCCGGTCCGGTTTAACCATTAATTATATATTACGAACCGCAACCGAACTATTACGATGTAAATGGTCCGGATTGACCAAACCATTAAAAACGGTTTCTCTAGTTACGGTTTACAATGGTTCGGATTGTAGTGGTCCGAATTAAAACTGCGGTTTCCCGGTTTATATGAACACCCCTACTTTTGCGTGTAACAAACACTTTGAACCGAATATATTTGGGCCGGACCAAATCTACATGTTTACATTGATAGATTTGTTTTGTTGTTAAATAAGAAATAAAAAATTAATAATGGGTTTCTCATTTTGTTTTTTTTGATAAATAAGAAATAAAATGATGGAATATGTTTTTTTTTTCTTCTTAAATGAAAGGGATTATTTCACAAATATACAAAAATAATTACAAAATTACGGTTGTACGGAAATTTAAATATTTTTACGATTTTTTTTTTATTTTATTTATAGAAAATACGGTTTTTTTATGTTATACTCTTGTTAATTTTTTGTTATTTGTATATAATTTTTTGTTATTGTTGGATATTATTTTTCTGTTACTTTTATGTAGTTTTCTTATTATTTTCGTGTTATTTTTATAGAAAATCGTAAAAATATATATATAAAAAAATCTTAAAACCTAAAAATGTTAAAAAAAATTTACAAAAAATTATGTTTTATGTAATTATCCCTAGATGAAATCTCAAACAAAAATTTTTGGGGTAAGTTGAAAAATGTCTTTTTTATTAATCAATTAATCAAATTTACTTCTAATTTTTATTTAATTGAAACATATCTCTTTCTATATATAGTTTACCCAAAATACCCTGACATAAGTGAGTCACATGGAGAGTATCTTAAAGTGACAGGAGTAAAATTGGTACAATATTTAAAAAAAAATAAATAATAGAATTTAAAAAATTGGTAAAAATAAAAGAAGACAATATAAAAAAAAAAATATAGAGTCTAATTTCCTCAAATCTTCGTGGGGAGCAGTCCAAGTTTGGGTGGGGAGGGGGAATAGGCCCACGGCCCTTATCTTGGCCCAAATGTGTTTTTAGATTTTTATTGGGCTATTTACAAAAATATGGGAAAAGAAATTAAAGTTTTGATAGATATGGCATGCAAACTTAATTGCATTAAATATGGCATTTTTTAAAAAAAAACTTTAAAATATGGGAAAAATTTTATAAATAAAAAAGAATGCCATAAAAAACTATAAAATTGTGATTCATTTTTTATCATATAAAATAACCAGTTATTTACATAAGTACTGTAACTATATATAAAAAAAAAATTAACAAACAAAAAAAAACTATAAAAGCTAAAACAATAGTAATATAATTTTGTTAAGGCAATAAATTAAGACAACAGTTTATTCTAAGCAATAAAATTTACATATTTTTAATAAGCTCAAAAACTTATCATCAACCCACTATCAAAACTAATACCAACACAATACTAATATTAAAACCAGTTAAAAACTTCTCAAAAACTCCAATACTAGACCATCAACACACTACCAAAACATTCAATATCCACTAAAGAATAATATTAGCCACAAAAGAAGTAGAAAATATATAGAATGAGTGTAAATTGCTAGAGGTGTTATCTTGATAAAAAAAAACCAGTTATGTTATGGATGTCAAAAATTATAAATAAATTTTACATGCTTATATTCTAGATATTGTATGGAATATTGAACAAATCAAATACAATACCAAAATAAAATTAGTTAAAAACTTCTCAAAAGCTCCAAGATTTAATCATCAACTCAGTACACTATCCAAAATAGTCATTATCCACTAGAATAAAATATTAGCCGCAAAAAGAGTAGAAAATAAAATGAGAATATTCGCTGAAGTTGTTATCATTGTCAGATTATTGTTAAAAAATTTGTTGAAGTTGTCTTCATAGCTGGAAAGTCACCATTGTTAGAAATTGGAGTTGTCATCGGTGTTAGACGTTGGAATTTGATACACTGAAACCAGTTACAATAATCAGCTAGTTAAAACTATAATTGAGAAACCACTTATTTAAACCAACCGAATCAAAAACTAAAATATTAGAGGCAGTTATATAAAACAACAAAAGTAATAACTAAATAGGAAAACCAGTTACCAATGCAACCTAAAACAATCAAAAGATAAATTAAATATAAAAACTAGTTTTCTTAAAAAAAAAAAAAAAACCAAAACAAAACAAAACTAACAATTAAATTGCATTGCAGAAACTAGTTATATTAGATAAATTGAAACATAAAAACTAGTTCTTAGAAAAAAAAAAATAACAATTAAATTACAGAAACCAGTTATATTAGATAAACTGAAACATAAAAACTAGTTCTTAGAAAAAAAAAATAACAATCAAACTGCAGAAACCAGTTACATTAGATAGCTAATTAAACAAAACTAACAATTAATATAGAAACAAAAACATAAGAAGCCTAAAACAATAAAATGATATATTGAAACACGAAATAGCTAATCAATTAAAAAAATTAAAACATATCACAAGATAATTCTTAACATATAAATAAATTTAAATTATTGAAACTAGTTATGTTAAACAACCAATTAAAAAGTGACACAGAAAAATTAGTTACATAAAGTAAGTACATTACGTAAATCTGACACAGTAAAACCAGTTTTTTAAAATAACAAAAGAAAAAATGAAACTTAAACCTCAATTATGTAAAATAACATACCAACAATTAAACACAGAAATCAATTATTTAGTACAACCAACTAAAAAATTGAACATTCACGAGAAGATAAATTAAAATAAATTAATATATTTTTTTAAAAAAAAATGCATACCAAAGATGAATCCTTAAAATTTGGATCATATTCATTTTTTTTCTTTTTTCTTGTGAATAACCTTCCTAAGAATTTTAATTTTAATTAGAGGAAGTTTCTTCTCAGAATCAACACTTGAATCTTTAGCAACATCTTTCATTGTATCCTTATTAGAGGAATCATATTCCATTTGAACAAAAGACAAAAAATAAACTAAAACCAGTTTCATCTTACAACAACAATTAATATTATACAAAACCCAACAAAAATGAGTTTTGTCACACAAAACAATGAAGTGTGAGAACCAGCTTCGAGCCTAGAAATAAAATAATAAAATAAAACATAAAATAAAAATATACAATAACATCAAAAAAATGAAACAACCCCATTACATAACCCTTAAAATCTATGAAACCAATGTCAAATTTGTAAAGCATGTGAAACCAGTTCTGCATTTGTGAACCATGTGAAACCAGTTTCGACTATATGAAAAATCATAACAAAAACATAAATGATAAACAATAAAAGTTAACTGAAACTAATTTCATTAGAAACCAAATGAGAAAAAAAAAATTACACACACATATACAAAAAATAAAAAATATTGATCACAAATTAATATAATCAAAGCAACACACAATACACAACAATAATCTAAAAACAAAATATAGGTGTGAAAACAAGTTTTAAGCCTCATTACAGAACCCTCAAAACCCGTGAAACAGGTTTCAAACTTGTGAACCCTGCTAAACCAGTTTTGACCCTATGAAAAATCATAGCAAAATTTGTGAAATCATAACAAAACCAGTTTCTGCAATATCAACATAATAGATTTAAATCACTTAGCATAATGTCAATTATGCCAAGGACCCTTAGAGCAGCAAAACTTAACCAGAGACAAGCAAACCAAACTAATAAATTTCACACAAGCAAACCAGCCCTCTGAAATACACAAACTAATAAATTTCACAACAAAAAACACAAACTCAATATCTTTCTATCTAACAACATGAACAAACTTGTTCTTGTTGTTCTACAACCACAACTAGGCTATATAGTAAATAATAGATTAATTAGTCATTTTATGAATCAGTCTGACATTGTAACATTCTTTCTGTTGCATCATGCATGTATGAAGTGGACTCTAAATATCAAAGGTAATACTATAAAATGATTTATAGACATTTCCATACAAAATAATCTTGAATAAAAGTTATACAAACAAACTCCTAATTGTCATGGTGAGGAAATAATTACGTGCACAATGACATAATTATTCAAAATACATGTTCTAAACAGTAGGCAGATTACATTGAGAAAAAAGCAAAGTCTATAGACAAACATTAAACAACTCAAAATTAGTGAAATCAATCTCAAAACCGAAACTGAATACCTGTTGGAGCTTGGAGGAGTACCCAAATTGCTGAAACGGAAGCAAATACAGAATCCTTGCTAATGATTCGACAAGCAAATTAAAAGTACATAAAATTAACTCAGTCCCAAGTCTTAAAAATTGAGCAGGCAGATCAATACAAATACTTGCTCAAAAAAATTACAGAAATAAACAAAAATCAAACAAAACAATTAGCTCTACTCACTTAAACATTGATTCAAGCTTAAAAACAAAAATACCAGGTGAAGATTCATGAGAGAGAGGCCGAAGCTGTGTGGTGCCGACTGCGGAGAGAAGAGGAGCTGTGTGGTGCGGACTGGAGAGAAGGAAGAGGAGCTGGGTGGTAGAGAAATGGAGAGAGATCGACTGCGGGTGAGAAGCGCAGAGAGAGAGAGAGAGAGAGGTGAACGACGGAGTTTGGGAGAAGCTTGTAGAGAAGGCAAAAGGCAGTAGCGGTTGTCGAGAAGGGATTTGGTCACCGGAGATCGCACTGATCGGTGGTCAGAGAGAGAGAGAGAAGAAAGGAGAGAGGCAGCGATTGAGCGGTGTGGCCTTCAGTTTCAGTCCGATTGAAGAGAGAGAGAGAGAGAGAGAGAGAGAGAGAGAGAGAGAGAGTGAGTTTAGGGTTGAGATTGTAATTCTTTTTACCTATGGGATTTAAAAATTTAATTTATAAAAAAGTGGCAAAAAGAAATACCATAAAAAACTTTAAATTGGACAAATACCATATAAGGGTGGTAAAGTTAAAAAAGCCATATTTATCAAAGTTTTGTATAGAATCCCATATTTGGTGTAATTTTCACATTTTTATTTTATTCTATGAGGTGTATTACTTAAAACATCTATAATTGCCAAATCTTATAGAGTTGTCAAATAAGTGATGTAATCCTATATATTTTGATATTTTCGCAAAATATTATTCTTCATGTATTAAAAGTTGTACTAAATTTAATTTTACTTTTAATTAGAATTGATCTTGAAATTTAGTGGGTCATAAAAAAAAAAAAAATTCGTGCCCTTATTTAAAATAAAATATGGTATTTTTTAAAATTAATAAAAAAATATGTAACTTTAAAGAGGAAATTACACTCTATACCCTTTTTATATTGTCCTCTTTTATTTTTACCCTCTTTTTTAAAGTCTATCACTTTTACCTCTTTTTTTTAAACATTGTACCAATTTTGCCCCTGTCACTTCAAGATACTTTCTATGTGACTCTCTTATATCAGGGTATTTTGGGTACAATACATATAAAAAGAGGTATGTTTCAATTAAATATAAAATTAGAGACAAATTTGATCAATTGATTAATAAAAGTGTTATTTTTCAGCTTACCCCAACTTTAAAATTAGATAAAAAATTTAAGCCCCTGAGTTAGGTGGGCCCTAGGTATAAGCCTAACTCACTTATGCCTAGGGCTGGGCCTACTTTCAACATACGTCAAATTGCTTAATGTTAAATTTAACACAATTAATACATATTTTTATCTAAATTTGCATCTAAATTTTCTATTATTAGAGCAGAATTACAAAAAAGTGTACTAAATATAGCATTCACTAACTTTTTATGTTAAATTTAGCACTTTTTTTTACCTCACGCATTAGAGATGGGTTTAGAGCATCCAATGGAGAGATACAAATTAGTGATTTATTACTCATTTTGAGAAATATTTGCTTCAAAAGTTGATTCAATTTTAGATCACAATATGATGATACAAAATTTACAACACAACAATTACACTATTTTTATGTTTACTTTTAAGTCATTTCTAGTATTTTATTATTAAATAAAGTTGATGCATTAAATTATAAACTTTTTGTATTTATTTTTTGTTGTTTTACATGATAGAATATAGAGCATCGCCATTAGGCATCAGTGGTGCCTAGCACTTTCTCGGCATGTCGCGTTGCGATTGGCTAGCGATACTTTCTAAAAGCTATTATATTAAATTATGTGAGACCCGATACTTAGTTGAACCAATAGCGATATTAACACATAGGAGAGTGCTAGGCACCAGTGGTGCCCTTTAGCATTTCTTTTATATATAATGATAAAGGTATTATTTTTTATACTTTTGATGAAAATATTTTTATTTTTTTGAGGCTATTAATTAAATATTAAATTTTGCATTAACTTTTCCAATTATGTATTAGACACAATACTTGATTTCAATATATCACAAAAATATTTTTTGTGTTAAATATAATTTTACATCTTTTATTGAAAAAATTTTATTAGTGTAATTTAATATTAAATCTCACATAATTTGATTTGAAAAGTGCTTTACTAATTTTTAGCTACGATGATATAGTAAGTGACTTGGCAAAATATAGTAAACAAATGATGGCAATCTAAGCAAATTGTATGAACTAGAGGATAGCATAACGAATTAACGATCAAACTATTTTCAATTTTATGAATTCTAAATTTAAATATAATAATTTAATTATATATAATTAAAAATTATTTAGTTAAGTTAATAAAATTGTATTAATTAAATTTATTTTTAAAATATCTAATATATACTTTTTAAAAGTATAAAATATTACAAAAGTATTATTAAAAACATAAAGTGCCAAGCTAATATAAAAAATAACCATCACTTAAATAATATTATTAGTGGTGTATCAAATAAATTAGAATGATGTAATAAGAGCTTTCTATTTGAATATAAACATAACAGAATAATTAAATTAATAAATTGCCGAATTTGCCGGCAAGTGATTTATATTATAATAACATTAATTAATTATAGATATATGCATAATTAAAAAATATTTATTCAAAGATTAGTTTGTAATTAAAAAGATTTAAAGATAAGTTTTGTAATTTGGTTCAAATTATATGTGTTTATTGGATTACATCTAATGTTTTTAGGCCTATTCAGATCCGATCCAATCATATATTAAATGTTAGATTTTACTATCTAATACGATCCAATCAATTTCAGTCATCCAATCTATCCAACATCTGTTGGATGTTGGATTGGATCGGTTCTATCATTGAATGTATTTCATATATATATATATATATTGGTTTAATTTGGGTTTATTCAATATTTTAAACCTAGTATTTTTTAGATCGAATTAGATCCATCCAATATTTTAGGTCAAGTATGTATTGGATTTGACTCGATCCATCCATAAAAAAAAAGAGTAAAATGTTAATGTTAATTTTCATATATACATATAGATTTGACATATAACAATATAAAATCTAATTAATAATCCAAACTAAATGAAAATACAAATTAGTTCGATTGAATGTTGGATGTATTGGATTTTTAGACACCCCATCCACCATCCGATCCAATTAGATATTTAAAAATAACATCTAATCCAATCCGATCACAATTGGATATCCAATGTTTGGCGGTCGGTTATAATTGGATCGGTCGGTTTCTATTGGATTTGATCGATTTATGCACACCCAGTTCAAATTATAATAATAGTATTTTTCTTTAAAAAAAAAAAAGGATAAATATTTTTTTATCAATAGAATGAAATGCCAATTATTAAGAAAATATTGATGCACTTTTTATTGGAAAATTGAAGTGAAATTAATTTTAATTATATTTTTTTTAGTATTATTATTTTTCAAATAATGGAAGACTTTAATTAATTAAATCATCTAGACATCTACCACCCTTCCTAATTTTCCAAATTGACAGACTGGTTGGCTTTGAATTCTAATTATGACTCAGATGGTCAAAATATATATACTCAATTAACTCACTCATCACACATAGACATAGATTTATATATTGCTACCTAGTTTTGACTGCAATTTTTCATTTCCTTTCTAAAAACAAAAACAATTTATATATTTTCATTTTATTATAATTTATATCAACTAATTAATATATATATATATATGAGTAGTATATATATGGCAACATATGCAAGGAAATCATGTTATATATATCTTTCGATTGATTCCATTAATTCTGCTTGTTCAATTAATAAATTTGTTATATTTAATGTGTATGTATTTTAATTGTTTCTTTGTTTGTGATCAAGTCATATCAAATCAATGAATCATGAAATAATATTGTTTGATATACATATATATTTATAGCTTGTAATCAAATCAATATCAAATAATAATTGAATAGCCAAACAATCCATTAATGCTGAAGTTAATTATATTATATAGGAAAATGTAAAAGGTTATTAATAAATAAATAATATACGAATACGCGTACTATATACAAGTACATAAATTTCATCACCTTTATTTAATTAAGTTGCTTAGATTATATCAGAATCAGATGATGACTTTTATTATAAATAAATAAATAAAAGAAGCTTAATAATGTCAAAAGAAATGAATTCATTAAAATAAAGAATGGGTATTTAGCAGTACTTAAAGTTTAATTTTAACGGTATAAATATTAAATATTTATAAAATTATAATCTTTCTAATTATTATATGGTATCAATTATTACTAAATATTTTTTTAATAAATTAAAAATAGAATCTGTACTAATAAAATTAAAAAAAAATTACAATTTAAAAATAAGTATTAAATTTATGCTTCTTACCAATTTAAAATTTTACTATTTAACCTTAAAAAATATTAATAATAAAAAATAAAAAAATAAAAGATTTTTAAAATGGGAAGATGAGATAAAATTATTGAAATTCCACGTGGGTTTATAGGTAGTTATCTGTAAAAGGCAGCAAGTGGCAAAGTGAGGCAGTAGAGTAGAGAGTATTGGTGGTCAAATCCCATCCCACTCACAAATTATAATCTCAAATAGTCAAAATATTCTGACGTGTTGCACTATCTTTCTTCTTAATTTACACTTTCTTAATATCATTTTAGGGAGAGTGTTATGGGGCACCTAATCACTTTTTATACAATAAAAATTTTATAATTAGTTAGTAATATTTTTTAAAAATTATTTTTTATATTATATAAAATTTGATAATTAATTGTAGAGTTATTAGATACCAATAATATCTATCATTTTTTATACGTGTTGTTTTATAATTAATTAGTAATATTCTTTTTTAAAGACTATTTTCATAAAGTTATGTAAGACTCAGGCCTCGTCTTGGGCATAGGCGGCCTAGGTCTGTGCCTAGGGCCCACCCAGCTTAGGGCCCAATTTTTTTTTTCTCTTTTAAAATTATATATTTTTTTACCGATTTTAAAAATACTACATTTTTTCTAACATAAGGGCCCAAAATTTTTTTTTTCCCTATGGTCCACTTCGTTTCAGGACCGGTCCTGGTAAGACTCAATATTTAATTATAGTAATAGTAGGAGAATATTAGATACTAGGGTGCTTTTTAGCAATTCTCTTAATTACACTAATAAAGATATAACGAAAGTACTAAGCATCAAATATTTTTTAACAATTCTTTTATAAATTGATTAATCACTTCATCATGAAAATAAATATCATTAAAATAATATTAAAAGTTATGTTTATATATATGTGCATATGCAATGCAAGCGCATATACTCTCCAAAGATAAGTTAACATATAAATTTTTTTTTGAGAAGAAAATTAAAATATAATTAAAGGCTTCTATTATGTATATTAATAATATTATAAAGCTTACAATAATAAAGAAAGGGGGAAAATAAACAAAGATATAATAATATAGTTAAAGTGAAGTTTGATTACCATACAAAAACGATGTCATCTCTTAAAAGATGCTATAGATAACAAATTGTATATATATAATTAAGGAGATTGAGCTTTGAAATTGCAGTTAAATTTTAAAATATAATTGTATATTGTGATTAACTACAAGGTCACTCTATTATCAAAATAAAATAAAATAATAATTTGGAATTAATTAAGGACCGGTTCCTTGTAAATATAAATTATTATTATAATAATATAATAAATAAAGAAAATATAATACAAAATATCGTTTTAATTTTATTTCAAAAAGTTGCATATAGTTGAATTGGGTTATATAGAATTGGTCAACGAAATACCTGTAGTTGAAGTTGAAGTAGACCGAACCCAAAAAATGATCAATTGTATCTATAGACTATATCTATATATCTATTATACACACGTTGTTTGGGTCAAAATAAAGTTCCAATCTAATCTTGTTCAAAACCCTAGCCTCTTTAATTTACCAAAATAATTACCAATATTATCTAACATCCCCATCGATCCGCAGGTGATATTTTATAGTTATTTAATAGTATCTTATAAAAATTAAAATATTTAATTATATAAGAACTCGATAGTACTGTATCAATAATAGTATAATATGTTAATTAAACACAGACCGATCCTGAGCATAAACAAACTAGACATGTGTCTATGCTCTTTTTTTTTCCTTCCTAAAAATGCACATTTTTTTTTACTAATGTTAAAAATAATACATTATTCTTATGACCCACTTAGCATATAATTCATTGGCAATTTAGTTGTCCAGAGAAGCCACGTGCATGTGTAATTAGTTCTCTATTTCTATTTATGAAATTATCAAATATATTTCATTAACATTATTATAAGTTCTCGCTGTGGTCGTTAGAAACCAATCTAGTGAGGTGGTTTGGGTTATAATGGCTATTCGATCGTTAGGTTGGATTTCTCGGGTGGTAGCAAGGAGGCAGCGTGCTCTTAGTACTTAACCAGTTTTTTTTCTAATTGAGAGATTGAAAAACTACTTCTCTTTTTGCCTGAGACTAGGGGTGTTCATCAAACCGTTCAAACCGTCCGCACCACACCGCAACGCAAAAAAAAATGCAGTTTGAAATTCTTTGCAGTGCGGCCGCGGTTTGAATTTTTCTTAAACCGCGCAGTGTGGTGCGGTTTGCAGTTTTGAATTGTTAATATGTGGTTCAAACCGCACTGCACCGCACATTACAAAAATAGTCAAAAACTGCACCACCCGCACTGCGAACACGCTTACCTGAAGACTCTTTAAATATTTTGATAGTTGTATTTTTACTTATATTTCTAAATTCTGTAATTTTATTGCTCTGGTTAAGTGAGCTTTAACTCATAAACGGTATGGTAGCTTATATATTTATTCTATTTTGACAGACTTAAATTTCAGTATCAATGAACGCTTATTTAAAAAAAATGTATATTTTTACTGATTGTGATATAGGATACTTAAGATTCTTCCCTATAATTTTTTTTTTTTTCATATGTTTGATTATTTAATCAATGAAATTAAGACAAGTGTTATTGAGTAAAAAATAAAATAAAATAATAAGCTATGTGTTGGAGTGTGGTAGTGATAATAAGAAAAGTCTCGTGGAGCTAGCTAGAGACTTGAAACGTACGAGTAAGAAATGCAAACCAAAAGTAACGACTAATAATAACAAGTCTTTTTAACTGTTGAAATTGTTAGACTATATTTATATTTGGTAAGTTATTTTGAATCTCCCATCATTTATTTTATACAATCTAAAAAAAAAAAAATTATCTTGGAGATTCTCTATCCAAGTTCCAAACATAAATTCTCTTTGTTCTAAGTGAAATATATTATTATGAATCTGAGATGATTCAACTCAATTTTAACATGTATTAAATTAATCTTATTAACTTTTAAGATTTTTTTTTTTAAAATTTATTTGATTTTACTAATACAATAATTATTCATGTATAGAATTTTACTCTTCGAACTTTAATTCTTGCCTCATTATCTTTTATCTATAATAGACTTTCGTTAGTAAAATTATATAAATGTTCTCAATTAATTAACTTAATAATCTCAATAATTTTTTAAAAAAATAAACAATTTAAAAAATTTATAGACTATAATTTAATACATGTTAAAAGTTTAAAGTGAAAATTATAATTTGCTTACTATACATAGAAAACAAGGAGAAGGGCACTTCTGTAAATTCCTTATTTTGTTAATAAAAATATCCATGAGAGATTGTATACCAACAAAGACTGAAAAAAAATTAAATACCAAATATAATTAAATGATGATATATAAAGAGAAAAGGTCAAATTATAAAGAAGAAGAATAAATTGCCTTATTCTAAAGGTGTATAGAGATACTAAAAGTCCAAAATTTCCTTTCTAAAAATTTGGCATTGGCATATATAGGGACCTTCCCTCGTTACATCCTCCTTTCTTTCAAATAAATAAATAAATAAATAAAAAGTTTCTTAATTTCTGAGGATGACTTTGTCTGTTTCACTACTTTCCCCTCATTATTATTTTATATAAATTAATAATACCACCAACGAGTCTTTCCACTTATAAAACTTGGAAAACACTAAGACTAAGAGAGAGAAAGAGAAGAAGAAGAGAGAGATAGAGAAATGGCCGCCTCTAAAGAAAGTACTGTTACTGTTATGGTCTTGTTGTTTTTGTTTTTGTTGGGCGTTATTAATGTTACAGCGGCAGAGCATGATGATCAAACGACGTCGTCTCATAATCAGGTTGTTGATCATAATAAGTTGTCTAATAAATCGACGGTGGTGATGAATCGGAATAAGTATGCTTATGCAACGATGATGTATATGGGGACTCCAAGAGACTACGAGTTCTACGTGGCGACACGTGTCATGCTCAGATCACTTGCTAAACTCCACGTGGATGCAGATCTCATTGTTATTGCCTCTCTCGATGTTCCTCTTCGATGGGTTCGAGCCATGTAAGTATATATATATATATGTATATCTCCTCCGTATACGGCTCTCCGGCCTCGGAGTATTTTAATTTTTATTTAGGCGATAATTAATATTGGATTATTAAACCTAATTAAGATTAATAAGATATTATAAATAAATAGAAACTGAAAAGGTAAGGAAGGGTAAAGTAAAGGCGTTGATATATAGAAAACTAATAAAGTCTAACTTATGATCAGCTAAGGGCAGGAGTACGTTATTACGGTACGTGTGTATAATCTGTAGAGGAAATGATTTATCTGTTTGGAAGAGAATATCTGTGTGTCTGTGCTGTAAAGTCTTAGATTAGATGGTCCCGCTTGTACCCAATAAAACCTCCACTTTCTTCATCAACACTCTGATATATGATATGAATGGATAAGTAGTGTTTTTTTTTATCTGAAAATATGGAATGGAATGGGGCCAATATAAGTATTATTATAAATAAATATTATAATATATATATGGATGCCAAATGGAATGGAATGACATACTCCACGTGGTATCTGCCAACGTGTTCTCTGCCAACGTGTCTCCTTATTTCAATTTCATATTATAACAATGGAATGGACAAAGTAACACCCACTTTGCCACTTGTCTTAACGAACATAAAATAAGAATATACCGTCCATATATTCTATTTATTTTTTGTATTGAATAATTTTTTGAAGTGTAGACCAAAAAATTTGTAAAATATTATAAAAATAACTCAACATGAATATAATTTTATATTTATATTTTTAAATTTTTTATTTATAATTATATAATATTATTTTCTCCTTATTTTTTTTTTATATTTTACTGACCATGTATATAATTTTAAAATTTTACAAACAATCTTAATAAATAAAAATTTTAGGCCATAAATTATAAATAATACATAAATAAAGTATATTTTCAAAAATTTCTTTTTTTTTTTAAATGTATTTACAGAAAAGTAATGATAATAATTATGTAAATTACGTACGGTTAATAATATTAATTTGTTGGCCTTGAAATACTCGTATGAATATAACTTGTTGTAAGTAACGGTAATATTAATAAGTAGTATTGAGAGTGTGACAGATGATAAAGATGACAATTTCATCATTTTCCTTTGTTACATCAAAAAAGATTTTTATATTAATATATATTTTTTTATATATATATAACAGGGAAGAAGAAGATGGGGCGAAAGTGATGAGAGTGGAAAATCTAAACAACCCGTACAAGAAACAGTCGAATTTCGATTGGAGATTTATGTTAACAATGAACAAGATTTACGTTTGGAGTTTAGTGGAGTACGAAAGAGTTGTTATGCTCGATTCTGACAACATTTTCCTTCAAAACACAGATGAGTTATTCCAGTGTGGTCAATTCTGTGCTGTGTTCATTAACCCATGTATTTTCCACACTGGACTTTTTGTGCTACAGCCTTCGATGCAAGTGTTTAAGGACATGGTTCGTGGGTTGGAAAATGAGAGAGAGAATCCAGATGGTGCGGACCAAGGCTTCATTGGTAGTTACTTTCCTGATTTGCTTGATAGGCCCATGTTTCATCCACCTTCTAATCCCACCACTTTGCTTAATGGCACATTTAGACTGCCTTTGGGTTATCAAATGGATGCTTCTTACTATTGTAAGTACTGTATATTTTATCAATTAATTAATTAATTAATAATAATAATTATATTATAGATGTTAATTTTGGTGTTTATAATTATAATTAATTAATTAATCAGATCTTAAACTTCGGTGGAGTGTACCGTGTGGACCAAACAGTGTGATTACATTTCCAAGTGCACCTTGGTTGAAGCCTTGGTATTGGTGGTCTTGGCCTGTTTTGCCACTTGGTATTTCTTGGCACGAACGACGTCGTCAAACTCTCGGGTACCTACTTTATATATTTATAACAACTTCTATTTATTTATTAAGTATTTTCAAATATACAACTACTACTAGTATTACTATTTACTACTCAAAATTTGAAAATTAAGGTATTTATCATCCACAATTCTACATATTCAAATTTTAAGTAACCTAAGAAATGTAGGGAATCTGGGATATAGTCAATTCCAAAAGTTTACGAGGGTCAATACATATTTAAAAAATATATATAAATAAAAATTATTTATTTATTTTTAAAGTAATTTTTTTTTTATATTTTTATGAAAATGCAGGTAGCAACTTATTTAATACCTAAATATATATATTTTTTTAATATTTTTTAAAAATACCATTTATCTTTGGGCTCAAAAAAATTTGTTTGTCTATGACCCATTTTAAATCAAAACCGGCCCCCCAACCCATCTAAAAACTACTAGAGCAATAGTAATAATGTTGTGATGATTATTGACTAAATTATGTATTATTTTTAGGTACGGAGAAGAGATGGGAGCTGTGTTGTTGCAGGCAGGTATGTACGTGGGGCTAATAGCAGTGACAAGGGTGTCACGGGGCAACATGTCGAAGCTATGGTACCGTGGGGTGCGTGTGGACAAGACCAACCCCTTCATTCAAATGGGCCTCAAATTATTAGCTGTTTGGTCCATTATTGCAGCCTACGCTGTCCCTTTCTTCCTCATTCCATGTACCATTCACCCCTTGATTGGCTGGACACTCTATTTGCTTGCTTCATTTGCTCTTTCCTCTGTTTCCATCAATGCATTCTTGCTCCCAACTCTTCCCATTTTGACTCCTTGGCTTGCCATTTTTGGGGCTCTTTTTGTTATGGCTTTTCCTTGGTACCCAGATGGGATTGTTAGAGCTATTTCTGTGTTTGGTTATGCATTTTTGTGTGCCCCCTTTTTATGGGCATCTGTAGTTAGAGTTAGGATTTGTCTTACGAACTCGTTTGAAAAAGATTTGTTTTTTACTAGATTGGGTGAGTCCACCACCACCACGTCCCCTTCTGGGATTAACAAGCTTTGTTAATTTAATCAAACTAATTAAAACAAAAACCCAACCATTTACTTAATTTATTTGTAATATATATTGATCAAGCATTGTAAAAGAAGAAAAATATATCTCATTGAATAGAATCATTTTTAATCATTTATTTATTCTCTCATTAGTTTTTTCTATTTCCTAAATATCTTGAATATCAGTCATACTTGGATATATTATATAGTCAAAGGTGGAGTCAGAAAGGTATGATTTTTTTTTTTTTTTGTTGTTGTTGTTAGGCAGAATTATTCAACGTAAATGTAATGTTTGTGGAGAAACTTATATGTCAGTCAATAATCTTTTTAGACTTTGATTTTGTTACCAATTTGATTTATAGAAAAATACACCATTTTATTTGAGTTTGTAATTAATTTCTTTTAATGGATATTTCATGATGAAATGAAATGTAGTATAGGGATATGCCCTTCTTGGAAATGTCCTCCTAAATTACTGTCTTGGAATCTTTCTTGGCTCTTTTCTTTCATTAATCATTCTTTTCAAACTCTTATTTGATGTGATAAAGTATTTGAGAAGTGTTGGTAAACCAAATATTATAACTTTTTACTTAATTTTTGTTATCGAAAATACATGTGTTCAATAATTTTTTAAAATTTTTTTTAGGCTAATTAAGATTTTTTTTCTAGAATTTTGACATGTACCAAATTATGCCTATGAACTTTTAAGGTCGTTAAAAATGTTCCATGAACTATTGAGATTGTTGAATTTTAGGACTTTTGTCTAATTTTAGTAAAAAAAATTCTAACATGGATGAAAGTTCAAGAGGCATGATTTACTACATGTTAAAGTTCGATAGGCATGATTTTGTAGATATCAAAGTCTGGGGAGCATTGTTTAACACATAAACAATCACTGAAATAGTAAAATTGAATGAAATTAGACAAAAGTTCTTAAATCTAACAATTTTGGGAAATTTTTAACGGCTAAAAAAGTTCAAGAAACATAATTTGATATATGTTAAAGTTTAGCGAGAAAAAATCTTAATTAATTTTTTTTATAATAATATTTATTATAATTACAACATTATCTTTATAAAAAAAATTAAAAAAAAATTGTAATAAAAAGTTGTAATCAAATTAACCGTTGATCGTAGATTAATAAACTATGCTTTTATTTAAGAATCTATATTTGATGTTATATGAAATTGCTAGTAATTTTTTTTGTGAAGAAACAGTAATTATTATTTTCTTTATTGTACAGTGAGAAATAGTAATTATAATTTTTTTCATGAACCATTTTTTCCTTGCTCGTATAGTTTTGGCAACAAGACAATCTTGTAATTAACAATGATTAGTCTTTACTTAATAAACAAATAAAGAATATATATAAACAGACAGAAGATTAGCAATTGACGATAGATGATATTGCAAGAGTAGTATAAATATATATAATAATGATGGTGTGTGAAGAAAATCAAATTAATGTATTATTATATATCTAATCCCACTGGAAACAAAATAGAAGAAGCTGCTGATTGGGTTATAATTATTTGCATTGCACACTTGTCAAAAAACACAATAAACGACAACACCAAGACGTAAAACGACACAATATGGAATGGAAAAGAAGCAAGCAGCGTCACCTTCTTTAATTATATATCAGGTTGAATAAAATATGTACTAATTAGAACTTTATTAAAGTATGTTTTAAGATTATTGGGTTAGATTTAAGAATTTTTATTTAATATTAGTACAGAAAATGTAACATGAATCAAAGTTTTAATGGATATGATTTGGTACATGTTAAAGTTTAAAAAACATGATTTACTAGATATTAAAGTTTAAGAAGCATTATTTAATGTATAGACAATCATTAAATTAAAAGAAATTAAATAAAAATTCTTAAATCTAACTATCTCAATAGTTAAAAAAAATTGTAATAGTTAAAACAATAAAAGTACAATTATTAAGTTAAAAATACTAATTTACCTATATATTATTACTATTTAAAATTAAAGTTAATTAGGATTTTTGCTCCCTGAACTTTGACATGTACCAAATCATACCCTTGAACTTTTAAGGTCGTTATAAATACTCTCTGAACTATTGTGATTATTCGATTTAAGGATTTTTTTTTTTATTTTATTAAAAAAGTCTAACATATATAAAAATTCAAGGGGCATAATTTAGTATATGTCAAAGTGTAAAGGGTAAGA